>NW_022436957.1:12299130-12301418 GCF_009761245.1 Sapajus apella
TCCTTTTTTTTTTTTTTTTTTTTTGGACGGAGTTTCGCTTGTTACCCAGGCTGGAGTGCAATGGCACGATCTCGGCTCACCGCAGCCTCCGCCTCCTGGGTTCAGGCAATTCTCCTGCCTCAGCCTCCTGAGTAGCTGGGATTACAGGCAGGCGCCACCATGCCCAGCTAATTTTTGTATTTTTAGTAGAGACGGGGTTTCACCATGTTGACCAGGATGGTCTCGATCTCTTGACCTCGTGATCCACCCACCTCCGCCTCCCAAAGTGCTGTGATTACAGGCTTGAGCCACCGCGCCCGGCCCTCAAAAATCTCCTTAAGATGATAAGCAACTTCAGCAAAGTCTCAGGATACAAAATCAATGTGCAAAAATCACAAGCATTCTGGTACACCAATAACAGACAGAGCCAAATCAGGAGCGAATTGCCATTCACAATTGCTACAAAGAGAATACAATACCTAGGAATACAACTAACAAAGAACGTGAAGGACCTCTTCGAGAAGAACTACAAACCATTGCTCAAGGAAATAAGAGAGGACACAAACAGATGGAAAAACATTCAATGCTCATGGTTAGAAAGAATCAATATTGTGAAAATGGCCATACTGTCCAAAGTAATTTATAGAATCAATGCTATCCCCATTGAATTTCTTCACAGAAGCTACCATTGACCTTCTTCACAGAGTTGGAAAAAACCACCTTAAACTTCATATGGAACCAAAAAACAGCCCACATAGCCAAGACAATCCTAAGCAAAAAGAACAAAGCTGGAGGCATCATGCTACCTGACTTCAAACTTTACTACAAGGCTACAGTAATCAAAACAGTATGGTACTGGTACCAACACAGAGATACAGACCAATGGAACAGAACAGAGACCTCAGAAGCAAGGCCACACATCTACAACCATCTGATCCTTGGTAAACCTGGGGTCTGTTTGGGGTTGGGGGGCTAAGAGAGGGATAGCAGGGGGTGGGGAGATTGGGGAGGGATAACATTAGGAGAAATACCTAATATAGGTGACATGGGGATGGAGGCAGCAAACCACAATGGCATGTGTATACCTATGTAATAATCCTGCACGATCTGCACATGTACCCCAGAACTTAAAGTATAATTAAAAAAAAAGAAAGGAACACTATAAAAGCCAAGAGACTATCAAAGCCATTATGCTGGAATTCTTAAAACGCGAATCAATGAATAATTATGGATGCTAAAACTAAAACTGTTATTCTGACAAGTGGTTTTGCATCTAAAATCCTATTAATATTAAATGTCAAATAAAATATTTTTAAAAAGATTTTAACAGGGACACAGATACAAACCATATCACACCCAGAGAAATATAAATCATTCTACCAATTCCATTTGACCCAGCAATCCCATTACTGGGTATATATCCAAAGGATTATAAATCGTTCTACTACAAGGACACATGCACACGAATGTTCATTGCAGCACAGTTTACAATAGCAAAGACCTGGAACCAACCCAAATGCCCATTGATAATAGACTGGATAGGGAAAATGTGGCACATATACACCATGGAATATTATGCAGCCATCAAAAACGATGAGTTTGTGTCCTTTGTAGGGACATGGATGAACCTGGAAGCCATCATTCTCAGCAAACTGACACAGGAGCAGAAAATCAAACACCGCACGTTCTCACTCATAGGCGGGTGTTGAACAATGAGAACACATGGACACAGGGAGGGGAGCACTCCACACTGGGGTCTGTTGGAGGGAAATAGGGGAGGGACAGCGGGGGGTGGGGAGTTGGGGGGGGAAGGCATGGGGAGAAATGCCAGATATAGGTGAGGGGGAGGAAGGCAGCAAATCACACTGCCACGTGTATACCTATGCAACAATCTTGCATGTTCTTCACATGTACCCCAAAACCTAAAATGCAATTTTAAAAAAATGTAAATGCTACATATATTAAAAAAAAAAAAAAAAAAGGAACACTATAAAAGCCAAGAGACTACCAAAGCCACGATGCTGGAATTCTTAATACGTGAATCAATGAATAATTATGGATGCTAAAACTAAAACTTATTCTGACAAGTGGTTTTGCACCTAAAATCCTATTAATATTAAATGTCAAATAAAATATTTTTAAAAAAGATTTTAACAGGGACACAGATACAAACCATATCACACCCAGAGAAATATAAATCATTCTACCAATTCCATTTGACCCAGCAATCCCATTACTGGGTATATATCCAAAGGATTATAAATTGTTCTACTATAAGGACACATGCACACGAATGTTCATTGCAGCAC
>NW_022436957.1:12301428-12409406 GCF_009761245.1 Sapajus apella
TTTACAATAGCAAAGACCTGGAACCAACCCAAATGCCCATCGATGATAGACTGGATAGGGAAAATGTGCACATGTACACCATGGAATATTATGCAGCCATCAAAAACGATGAGTTCATGTCCTTTGTAGGGACATGGATGAACCTGGAAACCATCATTCTCAGCAAACTGACACAAGAACAGAAAATCAAACACCGCGTGTTCTCACTCATAGGCAGGTGTTGAACAATGAGAACACATGGACACAGGGAGGGGAGCACTACACACTGGGGCCTGTTGGGGGGAAATAGGGAAGGGACAGCAGGGGGTGGGGAGTTGGGGAGAGATAGCATAGGGAGAAATGCCAGATATAGGTGAAGGGAAGGAAGGCAGCAAATCACGCTGCCATGTGTATACCTATACAACAATATTGCATTTTCTTCACATGTACCCCAAAACCTAAAATGTAATTTTAAAAAAATCATTCTACCATAAAGACACATGCACACATATGTTCATTGCTGCACTGTTCACAATTGCAAAGACATGGAATCAACCTAAATGCCCATCAATGATAGACTGGATAAAGAAAATGTGGTACACATACAACGTGGAATACTATGCAGCCATAAAAAAGAACGAGATTATATCTTTTGTGGGAATGTGGATGGAGCTAGAGGCCATTATCCTCAGCAAACTAACACAGGAACAGAAAACCAAATATTACATGCTCTCATTTATAAGTGGAAGATAAATAATGAGAATTCATGGACACAATGAAGGGAACAACAGACCCTGGGGCCTACTTGAGGGTGGAAGGTGGGAGGAGGGAGAGGATCAGAAAAAAATAACTATTGGGTACTGGACTTAGTGTCTGTTGATTAAGTAATCTGTACAGCAACCCACATGACACAAGTTTGCCTGTATAACAAACCTGCACATGTACCCTCGAACTTAAAATAAAAGTTTAAAAAAAGAAAGTGACAGGTGCTCAATACAGAATGGCTATTATGATGGCTCTGTCCCTCCCCTATCCCAGCCTGCCCTCAAAATGTGCTGCTTGCAGAGAATCAGGCATATCCTACTGCCTTGGTAGCAAAAAGTTATAATTAAATATATAGTAAATCTTCTTAAAAAAAAAAAAAAGAAGAAACAAAAGAAATGGTGAATCATTTGATTTGACTGTATGCAAGATTCATAAGCAAGTGGTGGAAAATATGTAATTAGGACCAGATGGTGGAAGATCTGGGGAGTTTAAGGCCTCCCATGTATGTAAAATGGAGTCAGTGAAAGGTATGTCCCAAGATCCCAGTTTCTGTGAAGCGTAAAATAGTGTACTAGTTTTAAATATATGCCCACAAATTCTTTGATATGTATTTTGCATGTGGGAAGAAGATAAACAATTTGTGGCCAGAGAACAGATTTTGGTGGTTTTGAAGATACATTCACAAATTCTTTCATACTCCTCTCCTCAAGAGATAGAACTTGCTTCCCCTTTTCTTCACTGTGGGCTACATTTAGTGACTCCCTGTTAATGAATAATATATGGCAGAAGAGATGGGATGTCACTTTCAAGATTACACAATAAAAAGACTGCACCTTCCATCTGGGAGACACTCTCTCTCGAATCACTCTGCAGGAGAAGCCATCTTCCATGTGCTAAGGCAGCTCTGTGGCAAGCCTCATGTGGTTAAAACACTGAGGCCTACTAAAAACCATATGAGTGGGAGGGAGGTGGAACAAAATAGCTAAATAGAAGCCTCCAGAGAATATCCCCCTGCAGGAACACCAAATTGAACAACTATCCACACACAAAAAAAGCACTTTCATGAGAACCAAAACCCACTGGGCACAGTGGCTCATGCCTATAATCCTAGCATTTTGGGATGCTGAGGCACGTGGATCACGTGAGGTCGGGAGTTCGAGACCAGCCTGACCAACATGGTGAAACCCCATCTCTACTAAAAACACAAAAAATTAGCCAAGACTGGTGGCACATGCCTGTAATCCCAGCTACTTGGGAGGCTGAGGCAGGAGAATTGCTTGAACCCGGGAGGTGGAGGTTGCAGTGAGTGGAGATCACTCCATTGCACTCTAGCCTGGGCAACAAGAGCAAAATTCCATCTCAATAATAATAATAATAATAATAATAAAGAACCAAAACTCAGGCTGGATGCAGTGGCTCATGCCTGTAATCCCAACACTTTAGGAGGCCGAGGCAGGCAGATCACGAGGTCAGGAGTTTGAGACCAGCCTGGCTAACATAGTGAAACCCCATCTCTACTAAAAATACAAAAAAAGTTAGCCAGACATGGTGGTGGGTGTCTGTAATCCCAGCTACTCAGGAGGTTGAGGCAGGAGAATTGCTTGAACCCGGGAGGTAGAGGTTGCAGTGAGCCGAGATCACACCATTGCACTCCAACTTGGGCAACACAGCGAGACACTGTCTCAAAAAAAAAAAAAAAAAAGAACCAAAATTCAGGTGAGCGATCATAGTACCTCGTTTTAACATTATGTTCGGGAAAGAGGCACTGAACAAAGTAGGAAAGAGAGTCTTGAATTCCTGACACCATCCCTCTCCCATTCCCTAGCAATGACCACATGGTACAGAGAGAGAATCTGTGTGCTTGGGAGAGAGACAGCCCAGTGATTGTGGGACTTTGCATTGGAGCTCAGTGCTGCCCAGTCACAGAGGAAAGAAACATAGGGCAGAACTCAGCCAGCAACCACAGAGGGAACATTTAGACCATCCTTAGCCAGAGGCTAGGCTCATGGTTGGAATCTAAGTTCTGGCAAGACCTATCATTGCAAGCTAAAGGCAAAGCAATCTGGGGTCCTAAATAAACTTAAAAGACAGTCTAGGTCACAAGGACTGCAATTTCTAGGCAAGTCCCAGTGCTGGACTGGGCTTAGAGCCAGCAGACTTGAGGTGCACATAACCTAGTGAGACACCAGCTGGGGCAGCAAAGGAAATGATTGTGTCACTTCTTCCCAACCTTAGGCAGCACAGCTCACAACTCTGGAAGAGACTCCTTCTTTCTGCTTGAGGACAAAAGAGGGGAGAGTAAAGAGGACTTTGTCTTGCATCTTGGACACCAGCTCAGCCATTTTCTGTATTATTCCCTCCTCACATTGCTATAAAGAAATATCTGAGACTGGGTTGTTTATTTAAATAAAAAAAAAAAAAGAGGTTTAACTGGCTCATGGTTCTGCAGGCTCTACAGGAAGCACAACAGCTTCTGCTTCTGGAGAGGCCTCAGGAAAATTCCAATCATGGTGGAAGGCAAAGGGGGAGCAGCTGTTTTACATGGTTTGAGCAGGAGCAGGAGAGATCAAGCGAAAAGGTGCTACACATTTTTAAACACCCAGACCTTGTGAGAACTCACTATTGTGAGGATAGCATCAAGGGGATGGTGCCAAACCATTCATGAGAACCTGCCCCCATGATCCAATCACCTCCCACCAGGCCCCACTTCTAACACTGGGGATTACAATTGAACATGAGATTTGGGCACAGATCCAAACCATGTCAGAAGACTTTGTCTTGCATCTTGGATATCAGCTCAGCTACAGTAGAATAGGGCACCAGACAGAGCCATGAAGCCCCCATTCCAGGCTCTAACTCTCAGATGACATTTCTAGACACACCCTAGGCCAGCAGGGAACCTACTACTCTGAAGGGAAAGACCCAGTCCTGGAAGGATTCCCCACCTGCTGATTAAAGAGACCTTGGGTCCCTGAATAATCAGCAGTGGTAGCCAGGCAGTACTTGCCGTGGGCTTTGGATGGGACCCAGTTCCATGTTGGCTTCAGGGGTGACCCAGCACATTCCCAGGTGTGGTGGTTATGAGGAGAGACTCCTTCTGCTTCAAGAAATAAGAGAAAAGAGTAAAGGGAACTTTGTCTTGCAGCTTGGGTACCAGCTTGGCCATAGGTAGAGCACCAAGTGGACTCTTGATATCCCTGGTTCCAGATCTTGGCTTCTCAATGGCATTTCTGGACTTGCCCTGGGCCAGATGGGAGCCCACTGCCCTGAAGAGAGAGACCCAGGCCTGGCAGCATTTACCACAAGCTGACAAGCTGGCTGAAGAGCCCTTGGGCCTTGAGTGAACATCAGCAATAGCCAGGCAGCACTTGCTGTGGACCTGAGGCAGTAGCAGCCATAAGGTAGCCTCTTTTGCTTAAGGAAAGAGGAAAGAAGAATGGGAAGGACTTTGTCTTGTGTCTTGAGTACCAGCTCAGCTGCAGTAGAATAGAATCCCAGGAAGATTCCTAAGGTTCCCAACTCCAGGACCTGGCTTCCAGATGGCATCTCTGGACCCCCCCAGGGCCGGGGGCAAATGAGGACCTGAAGGGAAGGACACAAGCTGGCTGGCTTCACTGCCTGCTGATTGTAGAGGCCCAAGAACATAGGCACTAACCAGGCAGTAGTCACGGCAGAGCTTGCACAAGACCCAGTGCTGTGCTGGCATTGAGTCTAACACACACAGTCCCAGTAGTGGTGGCTGCAAGGGTGCTTGTATCACCCTTCCCCCAACTCCAGGCAGCTCAGCTCAGAGAGAGAGAGAGAGACTCCAGTTGTTTGAGGGAAAGTAAGCGGAGAGAATAAGACACTTTACCCGGTAATCCAGAAAATTCTCTGGATCTTACCCAAGATCAGCAAAGCAGTACTTCTATGAGTCCACAAAAGCCACAGCATTACTGGGTTTGGAATAGCTCCTAATGCAGACATGGCTACAGTGACCAAAGACTTAGATCACAACACCAAAGTCCCTTTGAATACTTGGAAAGCCTTCCCAAGAACAAATAAAAACAAAGCCCAGATGGTGAAGACTATAATAAATACCTAACTCTTCAATATCCAGACACCAATAAACATCCAAAAACATCAAGAACATCTAGGAAAACATGACCTCACCAAACAAACTAAATAAGGCACCAAGGACCAATCCCAGAGAGACAGAGATATGTGACCTTTCAGTCAGAGAACTCAAAATAGTTGTTTTGCAGAAGCTCAGTGAAATCCAAGACAAAACAGAGAAGAAACTCAGAATCCTATGAGATAAATGTAGCAAAGAGATTGAAATATTTTCAAAAGAATCAGGTGGAAATTCTGGAGCTAAAAAATGCAACTGACATAGTGAAGAATGCATCAGAGTCTCTTAATAGCAGAACTGATCAAGCAGAAGAAAGGATTAGTGAGCTTGAAGACAGGCTATTTGAAAAATACACAGTCAGAGGAGACAAAAGGAAAAAGAACAAAAAAGAATTAAGCACACCTACGAGATCTAGAAAGTAGCCTCAAAAGGGCAAATCTAAGAGGTATTGGCATTAAAAAAGAGAGAGATCAGAGTAGAAAGGTAATTAAGTAGATAACAGAGAACTTGCAAAACCTAGAGCAGGATACCAATATTCAACTAGAAGAATATTATAGAACACAAAGTAAATTTAACCCAAAGAAGACTACCTCAATACATTTAATAATCAAATTCCCAAAGGTTAAGGATAAAGAAAAGACCCTAAAAGCATCAAGAGAAAAGAAACAAACAACATACAAAGGAACTCTAATACATCTGGCAGCAGACTTCTCAGTGGAAATGTTACAGGACAGGAGAGAGTGGCGTGACACATTTAAAATACTGAAGGAAAAAACTTTTACCCTAGAAGAATATATTCAGGGAAAATATCCTTTATACATGAAGGAGAAATACAGACTTTCCCAGATAAACAAAAGCTGAGGGATTTTATCAACACCAGACCTGTCCTATAAGAAATCCTGAAGAGAATGCCTCAATCTAAAAGAAAAGGACATTACTGAGCAATAAGAAATTATCTAAAGCTGCAAAACTCATGAGTAATAGCAAGTCCACAGAAAAACACAGAATATTATAACACTGTAACTATGTTGTGTAAACTACTCATATCTTGAGTACAAAGACTAAAAGATGAGCCTATCAAAAATAATAACTACAACAACTTTTTAAGACATAGTCAATACAACAAGATATAAATACAAACAATAAAACTTACAGAGCTATGAGATGAAAAAGTGTGGAGTTTTAGTTTTTTCTTTGATGGTCTGTTAATTTGCTTATTTATTTATGCAATCAGTGTTAAGTTGTCAACAGTTTAAAATAATACGTTATAAGATAGTATTGTAAGCCTCATGATAATCTCAAATGAAAAAACGTAAAACAGATACACAAAAAATGAAAAACGAGAAATTAAATCATAACAACAGAAAAAATCACCTTCACCAAAAGGAAGACAGGATGAAAGGAAAAAAAGAAGACCACAAAATAACTAACAGATAACAAAATAGCAGAGTAAGTCCTTACTTATCAATAATAACGTTGAATGTAAAGGGACTAAACTCTCCAATCAAAAGACACAGAATGGTTGAATGAATTTTAAAAATACAAGACCCAATAATCTGTTGCCCACAAGAAACACACCTACCTATAAAGACACACATAGACTGAAAATAAAGAGATGGAAAAAGATATTCCATGCAAATAAAAACCAAAAAAAAAAAAAGCAGGAGTGGCTATACTTATACCAGACAAAATAGATTTCAAGGCAAAAACTATAAAAAGAGACAAAGAAGGTCACTATATAATGACATAGGGGTCATTGCAGCAAGAGGATATAACAATTATAATATATATATGCACCCAACACTGGAACACCCAGACATATAAAGTAAATTTTATTAGAGCTAAAGAGAGGCACAGTCCAATACAATAATAGCTGGAGACGTCAACACCCCACTTTCAGCATTGAACACATCATGAAGACAGAGAATCAACAAAGAAACATTAGATTTAATCTGCACTATACACCAAATGGGATCTAATAGCTATTTACAGAACATTTCCTCCAAGATCTGCAGAATACACATTCTTCTCATCAGCACATGGATCATTCTCAAGGGTTGACCATATGTTAGGCCACAAAACAAGCCTTAAAATTTTCAAAAAAAAATTGAAATTATACAAGGTATTTCTCCAACCACAATGGAATAAAACTAGAAATCAATAACAAGAGTAATTTTGGAAACTATATGAACACATAGAAATTAAACAATGTGCTCCAGAATGACCACTGGGTCGATGAAAAAATTAAGAAGGAATAACACAGGAATAGAAAGCCAAATACCACACGGTCTCACTTATAAATGGGTATTAAACATTGGGTATATATGGACATAAGGATAGAAACAATAGACACTGGGGACTCCAAAAGGAAGGAGGAAGGGGAGCAACGACTGAAAAACTACCTATTGGGTACTATGTTCACTATTTGGGTGACAGGTTCAATAAAAGCTCAAACCTCAGCATCATGCAATATATCCATGTAAAACTCCTGCATATGTACTCCCTGAATCTAAAATGTGTGTGTGTGTGTATGTGTGTGTGTGTATGTGTGCACACATTTAGTTTTATTGTAACAAAGCAACCTTATACACTTTTAACATTTAAAACTGAACATCATCTTTCCTTTCCAGTGAAACAAAAAGAAAATTTAAAAATACGCAGGAACAAAATTACAATAGAGAATGTCAGTTCCAAGTAAGATCCTACAAGTTCTGCTGATTCTCCCATTGAGTGGCAGGGCTCAAGTCATCATTAGGAGAGAATTTATTTTAAAAGTGTCATCTTAAGCTGCAAGGATGTCTGTCAAATATCACAACTAAACATGCCAAAGGAGAAGCCATGTTGTCAAAATGCCCACTTAACCCACTCAAACATCTCAAATTCACCCTTTGCTGACCTTCTACAACCCCATTTTTTTAAAGTTTTTTTTTCTTTTTTTAAACAAGAGAAAGTAGACAGATACATGTTGGTAAATGCTAACAGTCCATATTCACAGAGACACAGTGTACTCTCTGAGTCAAATATGCAGAGAAAGGAGGAAAAAAGCTAGAATTCTATGCACTACTACACAGGGGCCTACACCCTCCAGCTTCCAGCAGAGCGAAGGGAGTAGGTTTTTCTTTTTTCCCACAGAGCTCAGTGGTGTTGATTCTATACAGTTTTTGTTCAGACAGGAAGTGACTAAAATGAATTTCGAACAGAAAGAGTACAGACTCTTTTTCCCATTGTATTCTGCTCAAGGTATTTCCCCCAAAATAAGCTGAGAACAATGGTATAGAGAAAGGAGACCTCAAGAACAGGGCGACTGAGCACAAGAGGAAAAAAAACAAAAGACTGCAACTTGCTCCCAGGGACTGGAGAAAATTTTTAAAAAGGAAGGTTGGAATCCGTCAGTGTTCTATTAGTCATCTTCTCCTTCATCCTCCTCTCCTTCCTCCCCTTCATCATCATCTTCGTCTTCTTCACCTTCATCCTCATCCCCTTCTTCATCAACATCTTCTAATCCTTCCTCCTCTTCATCATCATCATTATCTTCTTCTCCTTCTCCTTCTTCTTCATCATCCATATCGGGAACCAAGTAGTATTGTAATGGGTTTTGCCAAATATCATCTTTGATGACCTCTCCTAAGTCATCAGCACCTGCATCAGAATTGTCCTTAAACCAGGTAAAGAAGCTGTCTGGTTCCTCATGCTTCCTCTTCCTGCTGGCTTTATTCTGCTTTTGACTTGAACGTTTTGTCAAATCCTTTCCAAATTTCCATTTGATTTCGGTGGATGTTGAAGATGGATCACCACTCTCATTCAGATGAAATTCTCTGGAGATAACTTTATTTTCAAAGTAAGGATTTTCATCAAAATGAAAATCTATTTTGTAACCCGATTTAATAATATCTTCAAATTCTGTAACTTCAACACCGATCAAATAATGTAGTGCCTCTTCATCCTCCTCCCCAAGCAGTGTAGATATTTGTGGATGGTTGACAAACGTTGTTACCCAAAAATTTGGGATTTTGGCAATCAATTCTGACCTCTTCTGAAAAAATGGTTGGCGGAGTCTGTTATATTTCTGTTCTACTTTCAAAATCTCTTCACTGGCTTGTTCATTAAGTCTGTCTATTTCATTTTGTACTTCATCAATGTTTTCAATTATTTCTTGCTGTTCTTTTTCTCCCCTCGTCACCAAGCCTGTAGAGGCCGATGTCTCCTTCGGTCCCCGAGCAGGAGGTGGTCTTGGTTTCTTCTTTTGAGGTGGGAGTGGAGACCGGCGGCGGCCTTTGCGGACTATGCTGATGGGGAAGTCAGAAAACAAGACCACGAGTCTCCTCGGTCGTCCGGAAGGAGGCAGAATACTGAATCTAAAATTTAAAAAAAAAAAAATTAAAAAAGAAGAAAAAAAGGCTGGAGAAGGCAAAGAGATAAGTTAGGATCGCTGGCATTAGGCAAGACAAGCGATAATGAAAATGTAAATCAAAACAGCAGCCATGAGTAGAGAAGAAGAAATCTATGCCCAAGGCTTGGTGGAAATTTAATTCACAAAACTTATGGGCTGATTAAATTGGGGGTAGTATTGAGACAGCAATATTATAATGCTTTTTCTATGTCCCATTGAGATGGCCATGAAGATGGCAATATCATCATCAAAGAAAAATGGAATATAGAAAAAGAATCATGTGAAGGGGATAATGGTGAGTTAAATGTGTTTTGCTGTGTTTATGTGTGTCTTGATTTTACGCATGTTGAGGCTGGGCACAGTGGCTCATGCCTGTAATCCCAACACTTTGAGAGCCCGAGGTGGGAGGACTGGTTGAGCCCAGGAGTTCAAGACCAGTCCAGGCAACATAAACGTAGCGGGACTTCATCTCTACTTTAAAGCCTGTTGACTCTGCTACACTAGCTGACATCCACACGGAAATATCCAAAAATGCTACTGGAAAATCATATCTGGCACTCTTAGGGAACAGATGATTAAGAACAGAGATTGAGATTCAATCATTAACAGAGGGTGAAATGATCCACACTTTGAGTAGCAAGGCTCTAAAGCACTTCCAGACTTTCAATTCTGTAATTGTCCAAAAATAAGGGAAGGTTGTTGACAACATAATAAAGGCTCTGGGGGTCCAGTGGAAAGGGATTTGAAAGACAAAAGATTGAGATTGGTAGAATGAAAGTATAAAAGAATATCCTTTGGCATTGAGATAATTAGAGCTGGAGAAATTCTTCCTGTATATATCAACAAAGTTTTATTTTAAAAATTTGTTTGCATGTGAAAAGGGGAATGATGAAAATAAGAAAAGAAATGCTTTAGGATACTTAGTCCCACTAACAAGGTAATGGTATAAACAAGCGATTTAACAATAATGTAATCAAAAAGCCAGAACTCTGAGAGTAAATAAATATTCAAGACCTTCCTATGACACCTTATATCATGAATACTTTCCTATAGAAGTTTGTTTATTTGCATGAAAATAGGCATTTGTATATGAAATAGGATACATCTAGACAGCCAATTTATTCCCTTAAATAAAATAACAACCTGAGCTGCTTTAAGCCAATATTTGAAAACACATCAATGATTCAAAGTTAATATAGAGGACTTTAAGAAAAGAATTAAAAGCCTCAGGAAAAATCACACTGCCAAAAGTAGAACAATAATGAGCTAAAGTTTCAAATTTTGTTCTTGTATTGGTTAAGGCAGTTAGGCAGAAACATTGCTCAGAGTAAATTTATTTCAGTGCTGCTAATAGCCAAATGTCTTTCTTTTTCAGTCTCTGCACATTGCAAAATCCCAGGTCCTGCAGGTGCCCTTCTTTAGGTCAAATGACCCTATGAGTCCACCCTCTCTTGCACATGAATCTTTATTTCTCCGCTTGCTCTGCAGTCAAAAGCGGTCACGTCCATCTTGGCAGTCTGGTTCATCAGATCATTTCTGCTTCAACAGCTGAGAGTCCCTCAGTGCACTGGGACAGATTCAGAGAGCTAAATAATGATTCCCTACACTAAAAAATACCATTTATTGGACATTTTTAATAAGAAACAATTGTGAATCTCAGCTAGCAAATTTAACTGTGCATGAAAAGCCACACTTTTAAGTTGTTTTTAAGTCAGCCTAAATTAGACTCTGAGCCCTAGCTTTTCCCCGCTGGCAGGAATCCAAATTTTAATCATTTGTGCCCACTTCCCCTCCATTCCCCCTGGGTTGTAAAAGGTCCCAACACCAAACCACTTATTAGTCATTAGTTCACATTGTTTACAGCTGAGAAGTCCAGTAACCCTTGAGTTACAACTGAAACCACCTTTGCAAAAGTTGTAACAGTGAGAAAATTATGACAGTGAAAGAGATCTAACAAACTCCATCTTGCTTTTAACCTCCAAATTTCCCTTGGTCATTCCTCAGCATGGGCCAAGCTAAGTTTTGGAGAAATTTATTTTATAGTTTAAATGGTAATAGCCCTTCCCAAAACTAAACCGTCTTTGTAAAACTAATAAAAGGCCACCCGGTTAGGAGGATGAGAGGAGCCTTAATTCTGCTAAGATATAACAGTAGTTAAAAGATTACTGGCCATTATTCCAGAGGTCACAAGATTTTCAGCTTCCCTGATTACTAGAGACTAAGTATATTAGTCCATTTTCACATTGCTATAAAGAATTTCCCTGAGACTGGATAATTTATAAAGGAAAGTTTAATTGACTCATAGTTTTACATGGCTGGGGGTGGGCCTCAGGAAATTTACAATCATGGCAGAAGGGGAAGCAGGCACCTTCTTCACAAGCCAGCAGGAGAGAGATGAAGAAGTGAAGTGGGGAAAGTCCCTTATAAAACCATTAGATCTCATGAGAACTCACTATCATAAGAACAGCATAGAGGAAAATACCCTCATGATCCAATTGCCTTCCTTCCTTGACACATAAGGATTACTTGTTCCTCCCTCAACATGTGGGGATTACAATTCAGGATGAGATTTGAGTGGGGACACAGAGTCAAACCATATCATTCCAACCCTGGCCCCTCCAAAATCTCATGTCTTGTCACATTTCAAAACCAATCATGCCTTCCCACATTCCCCTAAGTACTTAACTAATTCCAGCATTAACCCAAAAGTCCAAGTCCAAAGTCTCATCAGAGACAAGGCAAGTCCCTTCTGCCTATAAGCCTGTAAAATCAAAAACAAGTTAGTTACTTCCACGACACAAGGTGGGTACAAGCATTGCATAAATGCTCTCATTCCAAAAGGGAGAAATTGGCCAAAAAAGGGGCACTGCAGACCCCATGCAGGTCTGAAATCCAACAGGGCAGTCATTAAATCTTAAAGCTCCAAAATGATCTCTTTTGACTCCATGTAAAACATCCAGAGCACACTGATGCAAGTGGTGGGCTCCCATAACCTTGGGCAGCTCCTTTTCAGGCTCGTGTTGAATGCCTGTGGCTTTTCCAGGTACACGGTACAAGCTGTTGGTGGATCTACCATCCTGGGATCTGGAGGATAATGGCCCAATTTTCACAGCTCCACTAAGCAGTGTCCCAGTGGGGGTTCTGTGTGGGAGTTCCAACCCCACATTTCTCCTCTGCACTGCCCTAGCAGAGGTTCTCCATGAGGGCTCTTCCCCTACAGCTGACTTCTGCCTGGACATCCAGGAGTTTTCATACATCCTCTGAAATCTAGGTGGAAGTTCCCAAAGCTCAATTCTTGTCTTCTGTGCACCCACAGGTCCAATATTACATTGAAGCCATCAAGACTTGAGGCTTACATCCTCTGAAGCAACAGCCTGAGCTGACTATGGCCCCTTTTATCCATGGATGGAGCTAGAGCAGCTAGGACAAGGGACACCAAGTCCCTAGGCTGCATAGAGCAGGGAGTCTTCGGCCCGGTCCACAAAACCATTTTTTCCTCCCAGGTCTCTGTGCCTGTGATGAGAAGGGCTGTTGCGAAGGTCTCTGACATGCCCTGGAGATATTTTTCCCATTGTCTTGGCTATTAACGTTCAGTTCCTTGTTGCTTATGCAAATTTCTGCAGCCAGCTTGAATTCCTTCTCAGAAAATTGGGGTTTTTCCTACCTTATGATCAGGTTGTATATTTTCCAAACTTTTAGGCTCTGCTTCCTCTTGAATGCTTTGCCAATTAGAAATTTATTCTGCCAGATACTCTAAATTATCTCTCTCAATTTCAAAGTTCCACAGATCTCTAGAGCAGGACAAAATGCCACCAGTCTCTTCATTAAAGCATAGCAAAAGTGACCTTTGCTCCAGTTCCCAAGAAGTTCCTCATCTCCATCTGAGACCACCTCAGCCTGGACTTCGTTGTTCACATCACTATCAGCATTTTGGTCAAAACCATTCAACAAGTCTCTAGGAAGTTCCAAACTTTCCCACATCTTCCTATCTTCCGAGACCTCTAAACTGTTTCAACCTCTGCCTCTTACCAATTCCAAAGTCGATTCCACAGTTTTGAGTATCTTTATAGCAGTATCCAACTCCTGGTACCAATTAACTGTATTAGTCCATTTTCACACTGCTATAAAGAACTTCCCTGAGACTGGGGAATTTATAAAGGAAAGAGGTTTAATTGACTCACCTCCTTAACTGCTCAATCCAATGGGCTCTTTCCACTCCTCTGGCTAGGATGAACACATAAGAAAGAGAAATATCAGAGGAAGCTCTCTTTATTCTAGCAGAGATGGCAGAGAACAGGGCTGGTTTGTAAGAGGAGAAGGGAAAAGGATGTGTCCCTGTGAATACAGGAAAGGCAGTGAGGGTGGGGACCAACTTAGGTAAGTTTGAGGTCATGAGCTCAGCAAATTGTGGCAGTTGAAATCTCAGGGCCTCATCTTTCTATAATACAAGACAAGATTATCTGCCATGTTATGGAGTGGACAATGGGTTTGAGGCATAAGGCAAAGATTTTAGTCTTATTTAGTTTATTTGTTCTTACACATAAATATACAGTGACCTCACTTAAATTCACTCATTAATTCTAATAGTTTGAGAATTATTTTAGATTTGGTAGATACACAGTCATGGAACCTACAAGTAATGAAAGTGTAAAAGCAATCCTTCTGCCTCAGCCTCCCAAAGTGCTGGGATTATGGTGTGAACCACCATGCCTGACCCACATATAGCTGTTTTTTATTGTATAAAATTAAGGTATATAACATCATTTTGTATATGAGGCAAAGATTTTAAGGTGTACATCATGTTGTACACCTTAATTTTATATAATAAAAAATACCTACATGTGGGCCAGGCTGAGGTGGGTGTATCACTTGAGCTTAGGAGTTCAGGACTAGCCTGGGCAACATCACTAATCCTCCTTCCTCAGCCTCCCAAAGTGCTGGGATTACACTTGTGAACCCTGTGCTCAGCCCCATGGTCTTGTTCTAACCCATAGGTTACATCTCAGACTTTTGCATATCCTGATTCCACACTTTCACTTAGAAAAAGATCCAGGTTCCTAGGCCCTTGTTGCCATCATGAGGAATGTAGACAACCTAGGCAAGGATTACAGGAACTGAAATAAGACTGAGTATAAAGGACAGAGTGAAGGAACCAGCCAGGCCTATACAAAGGCCCAGGAGTTCATGATCAAGGCGTATGTAGAGCTCTTGAGCTACATGAGTAATCTAGTGGTGGGTGTCAGAGGAGTGGAAAGAGCCCATTGGACTGAGCAGTTAAGGAGGTAATCAGTCAGTTTGATGAAAGCCATTTCAGAGGAGTGATAGGAAAGGAAATCTGATTGAAATGGGCTTAAGTGTTTTTAAGAAGAAATGGATACAGCCAGTTTAGTCTGTTCTTTTGAAAATATGATAGCTAGGGGGATTTTGGGGTCTGCCAAGGCTTGTTATAGTTTTTTTTTTTCTTTTCTTTTTTTTTTTTTTTTTTGAGGTAACAGCAGCTTGAGTGTCTTTAAAGGCTACAGGGAAGGGGCCAGGTTGAACACATAAGAAAGAGAAATATCAGAAGAAGTTCTCTTTATTCTAGCAGAGATGGGAGAGATGGTTTTTAAGAGGAGAAGGGAAAAAGATGTGCCCCGGTGAACACAGGAAAGGCAGTGAGGGTGGGGGCCAACTTAGGTAAGTTTGAGGCCATGAGGTCAGGAAGTTGTAGGAGTTCAAACCTCAGGGCCTGAGGTTTGAACAAGATTACCTGCCAAGTTATGGAGTGGACAGTGGGTCTGAGGCATGAGGCAAAGATTTTAGTCTCATTTAGTTTATTTGTTCTTGCACATACAGTGACCTCACTTAAATTCACTCATTAATTCTAATAGTTTGAGAATTATTTTAGATTTGGTAGATACACAGTCATGGAACCTATAAGTAATGACAGTTTTATTTCTTTCTTTATAAACGTTGTACCTCATTTCTTTTCCTTGCCTTGTGGCATTGGTTGCAGCTAGTTTTATACTAATTCTTTGGCAGGGGAGTGCCATACCACACGGAGACCACAAATTCTGGTTCCATACCTTATATGAAGCAGGTTTGGGGTATCAGTTTCTCATAGGAAACTTATTTTTCTTCATCCCATACCACATCTGGGACAAGATCACTTATTTCCTCACCCTTTGGCGAGTTTTCTAGTTACCCTCACTAGAAAACTTTGTTTCCTAGATGGCAGCTTTGGTCTGGGATCCTAATTCCAGCTCCCCACCTCCCACACAGACAAGGCCACCTCTCTTGAGTGGTTGGGCCTAGCCTACTATGGCCCTCCTGGGGTGCCAGCCTGGGGTTGCCTTCATTCCTTGCAGTGGCAAAAAGGACTTAGTAACATAGATATTTTTCTAGGTTATGGGTGTTCAGTGGTGGCCCCTATATCTGCTTGGGAGCTATGAGTTCTTTTCTTCTTACTGGCACCTGGTGACTTCCCTTTCTTATTTCCAGTTCAGCTCTGAAATTATACCATTTTAACCAACACTGTATTGAAGTGGAGTGGGCATTGGGATCACATTGGCTCAGTCTGCCTTGCTGCTGGTTCCTTCATGGTGCAAATATACAGATCTAGACGGTTTTCTTCAAGAGCCCTCAACAACCCAGGTGGAAAGACAGAGAGAGCAAAGGTTGCATTTGCCTCAGTCTGGGCTTTGTACGGTGGACAAGATAGAAAGATGGGGATGGGATGGCATTGAGGATAATGGCAGGAGAATGGTGAAGTGATGTACTATGAAATCTCCACTGGAGAGGGAAGGAATTGAGTCCAGGAAGGGGTTAAAAACCTGAGAGAGAGGGAGGGGTAAAGGAATTGTGCAAATAAGTTAGGAGAGCAGATGTTCTAGGAATAAAAGAGTGTGGGAACAGGCAAGCCAGGAGATAGTGTTCAGAGGGGGTGGATAATGGAGCGTAAGCCTTAAGAAGAAGATAACTTCCAAAGGGTGTCCAGATCATGGAAATTGATTACCAAAGTGTAAAGCGAGCGAAGCCTGCTGGAATTGGATCCTAGCTGGTGATGCTTCAGATTTCCCCTGCCTTCTATCTTATCTTCCAGACTCTTGGGTCAACCATTTCCAATCTTTACAGTCATCTATGAAAATGTGATCTTAGCCAGAAGTTACCAAAGGATGATCCAGGAGCCCCTGAAATCAGTGCTGCCTAGAAGCTAGGGACATGAACTTGGGAGTCAGACTGCCTGAAATTGCATTCCTCCCTGATGTGTTTCCCTTGGACAAGTTCTCTAACACCTCTGAACCTCAGTTTCCTCTTTTCTAAAATGGGGATACCAGCACTGTCTACCAGATAGGGTCATTTCGAGGAGTAAATGAGATGATACATGTAAAGTGGTTGTGTCTGAACCTGGCACATAGGAAACACTAAGAGAAGGTCAACTGCTACACTTGGAGGTGAGGAAAGTGGTACTGCAGAAACACCACCATTTCTTTGGTTTTTACAGAAGAAAGAGTGATTCCAAATACTTCATTCTTTCATTTAAATAAAAGACTTCCTGAATTCAGGAGGTAGAAGAAATAAAAAAAGAAACAAACAGAAAATAAATAAATGAATAAATAATAAATAAAAGACTGTTTACTTGAAATTTTAACGAAGTTACTAAAATCTGGTGTTCACACCCTAGAATTTGTCCTTTACCTGAGTTTCGTGGGGACTCGAAGCCTCCTATATGGGCCTTGTCCCCATCCCCAGGAACACAGCAAATCCCTTCTGCACATTTGCACTGCTGATAACATTCCCCAGTTTTGAAGAAAGATGCTTTGTTTTGCCACATTATCAGAGTATCTTGAGGTTGGTGAGATTTTCTCTTGCTGTTGTTCTTGCTTTTGAGTTGTAAATTACTATTTGGCTTCATTGACATCAATTTAAGTTGGGAAGGGTTGTCTGGCTAACTCTGTAGTGGGCAGTGAAACATTTTGCAGCCACAGGATTGGTAAGCCATCATGTTCCAATAAACGGATATGTAAATGCATAATTCCTTACCACCATCCTGGTGTCTCCGCAGATACCTAAAAGAAATTGTCATTTGGAAAGGCTGGCTTGTTTGAGACATGCTAATCTCCCTCCATAAACACTGAAGAGCATATATGCAGTGATTTTCTACATCACATATTTTGCAGACTTTTAACTTGAAAATCCTGTGCTAAATAAATCAGAAAAGCCCAGGCGGGTCAAGAAAGAAAGGGCATTAGGTACCTCAGTGACAAGGTCACCTTGGTTCTTCCTGAAACACAAAGACCACAAACATCCACAGTCACCTGGTGGCTGAGCTGGGCTTAGAAGTCAAGTGCTGTGCAACCTGGATTGAATTGGAGGCAATTATTCTAAGTGAAGTAACTCAGGAATGGAAAACCAAACACCATATGTTCTCACTCATATGTGATAGCTAAGCTATGAGGACGCAAAGGCATAAGAATGACACATTGGACTTTGGGGACTCGGCGGAAAAGGGCAGGGGGTGGCAAGATATAAAATACTGCACCTTGGGTACAGTGTACACTGCTCGGGTGATACGTGCACCAAAATCTCAGAAATCACCACTAAATAACTTATGTAATAAAATACCACCTGTTCCCCCAAAAACCTATTGAAATTAAAAAATAAAAAATTAAAAGAAAAAAAGAGATGGCAGGAGACACTGCATAGTAGCAAAATATTCACTTTCTGCATTTACTCCAACCTGAAACTACTAACTGAATAGCTTTGAAATCCATTTACTGTTGGAGTTCTCTCCCAAGGACAGCCTTCTCCATTTCAAAAACTTGAACAAAAATTCCACAATAACATCAAATATCCATTTGGTGTTCATATTTCTCTGAATATTCAAACTTATTTTCAACAATTGGCTTATTTTGATAGGAACCAAAATCCACAATTTGGCTGATTGTGATATCTCTAAACTGCCTTTAATATATTGCTTCCTTTTTCTCTTTTTTTTTCTTCTTTCATTTATTAAGGATACAGAGCTGTTCATTCTACAAAAATCCCTCATTCTATATTTTGCTGATTAAATTGCCATGGTGCTGTTTAACATGCCTCTCTGTCCTGTATTTCCTGTAAACCTTTGATTAAATTTGGAAGCTTGAAAAAAAAACGAAAGAAGTCAAGTGCTGTGGATCTCAGTCTAGTGCTCCTGCATGTCCCACTTAGTAGCATGAACTTGGAGCTGAGTTGATCTGCAATGTCTCATCAACATAAAAAATGGCTTGGTGAGTAAAAACCTCAAGGGCAGACAATTTTGTATTAAAGAGTAAGACCTGGAGAACTCAAATCCAAGTCTATTCTACTATATAAATTAGCCAATTTCATAATAGACAATAGGAAGCACTAATTTTCATTGCCTGTCTGAAATTAGGAAGTCTTTTGCAGCAGTACATTTTGTTTGGAGCAAAATATATTTTACTGTGCACTCCCAGAATCATGATCTCATTTTCCAAAGTGTTAGTTCTAAAAACATAACCAGCTGAAAGAAATTTATCCCTTTACATAAATTAATTTTGCAGACAATTTTTTATGGACACCTCCCTTAAAAGCTAACACTAAATGAGATACATTTATGCTTGCAACTACAATTTATCTGGGTTAATGGGCATTTTTGCTCTCTGAAGGGGAATTTTAACCTTCTGTCAAAGCAAAGGGACTTGGGAGTGAGCAAGTATGTCGAGCTGTCCACAAAGAAAAGAACCAGAGAAATCAATTCAAACTAATACAAGGCAAGGGTGAAGTTGCCATCTGTAGGAAATCTTTTGGGGCTGTCTCCAGATTAACCCTGTGTATTGTCTCCTGACCTATAATCCCCTTGCCCTCCTACTTAGAAATGCCTTTGCTCATTGTTCTAGTTGATATATCTCCCTATAGAATTCAGGAGTTCCACCAAACAACCAACTTTACTAAAAAGTTCTCAAAACCAGGTTGTTCAATGTAGAAATGCTTCCATGCCAATTGGTAAGTAGCTACTTCTCCAAGCCCCTTTGAGTGCTCCCTACCACACTAGTGTGACCATGCCATCCCTGAAGAGCCCCAAATGGGTGCTGCCCAGGCACTTGGTGTCCATTGGCCTTCAAGCTAGCCCAATACAACCCCGTGCACCAGCATCCATCTTCATGTAACCTCCTAGCCAGAGAAGGCTCAATCCCCTGCTAGGGAGATGCCACTCCAGTGGGTAATGTTGGCATTTACTGAACAAATGCCCAAGTGTCCGTCTGGTCTCCAAGGCTGTGGCCCATCATTGCAAGCTTGCACTTTCTAGCAGTTGCCCTTGCATGGACACCTTTGGAAACTACATCCTCCACACAGTACCAGAAAGATTATTCTATATTTTGAACACCGCCTCTGATTGAAAGCATGATCACTATTTTATTTTCTCCAACATATTTCATTTTCATTGAATGTAACATTGTTCTGTCTATTTTCTTCAAGGAAACATGCATCCTCATTCCCTCACCCCAACATGAAAAGTCCACATGAACCTTCTGAAATGACTCATTTCACAGAAGAATCTGAAATTGCTCCCAATCTCAGCAGTTCTTCCCTATGCTTGCATTTCAATTAAGATGAATGTAGGAAACTGCTCCCCATCTCCATCTGCCAAGAAGGAAGAACATGCATAAGCAGTTTGCTTTTCTGAGTTCTCTTATTTTTCTCCCTCTAACCCTCACTGTCCACAATACTGTGAAGAAAAAGTTGACTTCATTAAATATATTAATAGAGGAAAGTGGAATGAAATAAATAATAAGCCATCAAATGTTTAAACAAGACCAAGCTAGTTTTATTAAAGACAGTTTGCCAAGGGAGGATCCAAGATGGCCGTTTAGGAACAGCTCAGGATTGCAGCTCCCAGTGAAAGCGCAGAGGGTAAGTGGACGCCGCATTTTTATTGCCCACAGACTAGGAAATTCCCAGGCAGAGGAGCTCCACGGTCGCCAGCGCGGCTGTTTCGGCTGGGGCCGCTGCTTTGCCCCGCGCGGCTGCTTTGTCGGCGCCCCGGAGCCACGGTTCTCCGTACAAAATACTCCGGTCCGGGGGCCCTTTTGGCTGGCGATTGGAGCCACGGGAAGTCGCCCATTCGTCTGTTTAAAAAGGGGACTGAGCAGAGAACCAGGACAGCAGATTCCAGGGGAAAAAAACAAAAAAAAGCGCCACAAACCTCAGTGCCGCTGTATAAGCCAGCGCAGTGAGTGGCCGCAGGGGAAAACAAACAGACCCCGGCGCCTCTTCAACAGGCGACTGGAACACCAACTTAAAAAAGGCTCTGAGGCAGGGAGCCAGGCGATCAGGCTCGGCTGGTCCCACCCCCACAAAAGAACAGCAACCAGAAACTCTGGATTGAGAGTTTCACAGCAAGCCCCGGGACGGTCCAGCTCTGTGGGGGAGGGGCGGCCGCCAATACCGAGGCAGCCCGCCATGACGGAAGTAGTCGGCCAATGCTCAGGCAGCCCGCCGTTGCCAAGGCAACCCGCCATTGCTGAGGCAGCCCGCTGTTGCCAAGGCAACCCACCATTGCTGAAGCAGTCCGCTGTTGCCAAGGCAACCCACCATTGCTGAAGCAGCCCGCTGTTGCCAAGGCAACCCACCACAGCAGAGAGACTCCGCCTCAACAGAGGCGGGCCACCATCGCCAAAGCAGTTGTAACTGCACCCATATAAACAGGACTGCAAGGAAGTTCACTCGGCAGCTGGGCGGAGCCCACAGCAGCTCAGCAAAGCCGCTACAGGCCAACAGTGACTAGGCTGCCTCCTTGCTGGGCAGGGCAGGTCTGAAGGAAAAAAAAAAGAAGGCAACAGCATAACAGAAACTCATAAATAAAGCCCTAAATCCCTGGGACAGAGCACCTGGGAACAAAAAGCAGTTTATGATTTCTGCTGCAGCAGACCTAAACGTACCTGCCCAGCAGCTCTGAATGAACAACAGAGCTCACAGCTCACCATTTGAGCTCCTATAAAGAAGAGACCGTCTCCTCAAGCAGCTCCCTGACCCCTATATATCCAAAGAGCCACCTCATAAAGGAGAGATCAGATTGACACTAGGCGGGTATCCTTCTGGGACAAAGATAACAGAAGAAGAAAACTGGTAACAACCCTTACTGTTCAGCAGCTGCTGCAGGTGAACCCCAGGCAAGCAGGGCCTGGAGTGAACCTCAGCAGACCTACAGCAGAGGGGCCAGACTGTCAGAAGGAAAACCAAGAAACAGAAATAACCTCATCATCAACAAACAGAACGTCAATCTGAAAGATTTGAGACCCAATCTGAAAGCCAGCAACTACAAAGTCGACAGGTGAATAAATCCTTAACGATGGGAAGAAACCAGCGCAAAAAGGATGAAAACACCCGAAACCAGAACACCTCTCCTCCTACAAGGGATCACAACTCCTCACCAGCAAGGGAACAAGGTTGGAGGGAGAACGAGTGTGATGAAATGACAGAATCAGACTTCAGAAGGTGGGTAGTAAGAAACTTCTGTGAACTTAAAGAACATGTTCTAACCAAATGCAAAGAAACTAAGAACCTTGAAAAAACATTTGACGAAATGCTAACGAGAATGGACAAAATAGAAAGGAATATAAGTGAATTGATGGAGCTGAAAAACGCAACACAAGAACTTCGCGAAGCATGCACAAGTATCAACAGCCGAATTGACCAAGCAGAAGAAAGGATGTCAGAGGTCGAAGATCAACTCAATGAAATAAAACGGGAAGGCAAGACTGGAGAAAAAAGGGTAAAAAGGAATGAACAAAATCTCCAAGAAATGTGGGACTATGTGAAAAGACTTAATCTACGTTTGATAGGCGTACCTGAATGCGACGAAGAGAATGAATCCAAGCTGGAAAATACTCTTCAGGATATTATCCAGGAAAACTTCCCCAACCTAGAAAGGCAGGCAAACATTCAAGTCCAGGAAATACAGAGAACACCACAAAGATATTTGTCAAGAAGAGCAACCCCAAGGCACATAATCGTCAGATTCATCAGGGTTGAAATGAAGGAGAAAATACTAAGGGCAGCCAGAGAGAAAGGTCGGGTTACCCACAAAGGGAAGCCCATCAGACTCACAGCAGATCTCTCAGCAGAAACCCTGCAAGCCAGAAGAGAGTGGGGGCCAATATTCAACATCCTTAAAGAAAAGAACTTTCAACCCAGAATCTCCTATCCAGCCAAACTAAGCTTCATAAGTGAAGGAAAAATAAAATCCTTTGGGAACATGCAAGTACTCAGAGATTTCGTCACCACCAGGCCAGCTCTACAAGAGCTCCTGAAAGAGGCTCTACACATATAAAGGAACAACAAGTACCAGCTCAACTAAAGGGCAAAACAGCCAGCTAGCACCAAAATGGCAGTATCAAATTCACACATAACAATATTAACCCTAAATGTAAATGGACTAAATGCCACAATCAAAAGACACAGACTGGCAAATTGGATAAAAAGCCAAAACCCATTGGTGTGCTGTATCCAGGAAACCCATCTCACATGCAAGGATACACAAAGGCTCAAAATAAAGGGATGGAGGAAGATTTACCAAGCAAATGGAGAGCAAAAAAAAGCAGGAGTTGCAATTCTCATCTCTGATAAATTAGACTTTAAAGCAACAAAGATCGAAAGAGACAAAGAAGGACATTACATAATGGTAAAAGGATCAATGCAACAAGAAGAGCTAACGATCCTAAATATATACGCACCCAATACAGGAGCACCCAGATACATCATAAGGCAAGTTCTTAATGACTTACAAAGAGACTTAGACTCCCACACAATAATAGTGGGAGACTTTAACACCCCATTGTCAACATTAGACAGATCAACCAGACAGAAAATTAACAAGGATATCCAGGACTTGAACTCAGACCTGGACCAAGCAAACCTAATAGACATTTACAGAACTCTCCACCCCAAATCCACAGAATATACATTCTTCTCAGCACCACATCACACCTACTCTAAAATTGACCACATAATTGGGAGTAAATCACTCCTCAGCAAATGCAAAAGAACGGAAATCGTAACAAACAGTCTCTCAGACCACAGTGCGATCAAGTTAGAACTCAAAATTCAAAAACTAACCCAGAACCGCACAGCTTCATGGAAACTGAAAAACTTGCTCTTGAATGTTGACTGGATAAACAATGAAATGAAGACAGAAATAAAGATGTTCTTCAAAACCAACGAGAATGAAGACACAACATACCAGAATCTCTGGGACACATTTAAAGCAATCTCTAGAGGAAAATATATAGCAATAAGTGCCCACATGAGAAGCAAAGAGAGATCAAAAATTGACACCCTATCGTCAAAACTGAAAGAGCTAGAGGAGCAAGATCAAAAAAACTCAAAGTCTAGCAGAAGACAAGAAATAGCTAAGATCAGAGCAGAACTGAAGGAGATAGAGACACAAAAAACCCTTCAAAAAATCAATAAATCCAGGAGCTGGTTTTTTGAAAAGATCAACAAAATAGACAGACCACTAGCCAGATTAATAAAAAAGAAAAGAGAGAATAACCAAATTGAATGCAATAAAAAAAGATAAAGGGGACATCACCACAGATTCCACAGAAATTCAAACCATCATCAGAGATTATTACAAACAACTCTATGCACATAAACTAATAAACCTGGAAGAAATGGACAAATTCCTGTACACTTGCCTCCTGCCAAGCCTAAACCAGGAAGAAGCCAAAACCCTGAACAGACCCATAACAAGGTCTGAAGTTGAGGCAGCAATTAAGATCTTACCACCCAAAAAAAGCCCAGGTCCAGACGGGTTCACAGCCGAATTCTACCAGGCATACAAAGAGGAGCTGGTACCATTCCTTCTGAAACTATTCCAAACAATACAAAAAGAGGGAATTCTTCCCAAATCATTTTATGAGACCAACATCATCCTGATTCCAAAACCCAGCAGAGACTCAACAAGAAAAGAAAACTTCAGGCCAATATCCATGATGAACATAGATGCAAAAATCTTCAATAAAATACTGACAAGCCGATTGCAACAGCACATCAAAAAGCTTATCCACCATGATCAAGTAGGCTTCATCCCAGGGATGCAAGGCTGGTTCAACATACGCAAGTCTATAAACGTAATTCACCACATAAACAGAACCAAAGACAAAAACCACATGATTATCTCAATTGATGCAGAGAAGACCTTTGACAAAATTTAACAGCCCTTTATGCTAAAAACCCTCAATAAGCTAGGTATTGATGGAACGCCTATCAAAATAATAAAAGCTATTTATGACAAACCAACAGCCAATATCATACTGAATGGGCAAAAACTGGAAGCATTCCCCTTGAAATGTGGCACCAGGCAAGGATGCCCTCTCTCACCACTGCTATTCAACATAGTATTAGAAGTTCTAGCCAGAGCAATCAGGCAAGAAAAAGAAATAAAGGTCATTCAAATAGGAAAGGAGGAAGTCAAATTGTCTCTATTTGCAGACGACATGATTGTATATCTAGAAGACCCCATCGTCTCAGCCCCATATCTCCTGAAACTGATAAGCAAGTTCAGCAAAGTCTCAGGATACAAAATCAATGTGCAAAAATCACATGCATTCCTATACACCAATAACAGACTTAAAGAGAGCCAAATCAAGAACAAACATCCGTTCACAATTGCCTCAAAGAGAATAAAATACCTAGGACTACAACTAACAAGGAACATAAAGGACCTCTTCAAGGAGAACTACAAGCCACTGCTCAACGAAATAAGAGAGGACACAAACAGATGGAGAAACATTCCATGTTCATGGTTAGGAAGAATCAATATCGTGAAAATGGCCATATTGCCCGAAGTAATTTACAGATTCAATGCTATCCCCATCAAGCTACCAATGACCTTCTTCGCAGAACTGGAAAAAACCACCTTAAACTTCATATGGAACCAAAAGAGAGCCCGCATAGCCAAGTCAATTCTAAGCAAAAAGAACAAAGTGGGAGGCATCACACTACCGGACTTCAAACTGTACTACAGGGCTACAGTAATCAAAACAGCATGGTACTGGTACCAAAACAGAGATATAGACCAATGGAACAGAACAGAGGTCTTGGAGGCAACACAACATATCTACAACCATCTAATCTTTGACAAACCAGACAAAAACAAGCAATGGGGAAAGGATTCCCTGTTCAATAAATGGTGTTGGGAAAGCTGGCTAGCCATGTGCAGAAAGCAGAAACTGGACCCCTTCCTGACACCTTACACTAAAATTAACTCCAGATGGATTAAAGACTTAAACATAAAACCTAACATCATAAAAACCCTAGAAGAAAATCTAGGCAAAACCATTCAGGACATAGGTGTAGGCAAGGACTTCATGACCAAAACACCAAAAGCATTGACAACAAAAGCCAAAATAGACAAATGGGACCTAATCAAACTCCACAGCTTCTGCACAGCAAAAGAAACAGTCATTAGAGTGAATCGGCAACCAGCAGAATGGGAAAAAATTTTTGCAGTTTACCCATCTGACAAAGGGCTGATATCCAGAATTTACAAAGAACTAAAACAGATTTACAAGAAAAAAACTAACAAGCCCATTCAAAAGTGGGCAAAGGATATGAACAGACACTTTACAAAAGAAGACATACATGAGGCCAACAAACGTATGAAAAAATGCTCATCATCACTGGTCATCAGAGAAATGCAAATCAAAACAACATTGAGATACCATCTCACGCCAGTTAGAGTGGCGAGCATTAAAAAATCTGGAGACAACAGATGCTGGAGAGGATGTGGAGAAATAGGAACACTTTTGCACTGTTGGTGGGTGTGTACATTAGTTCATCCATTGTGGAAGACAGTGTGGCGATTCCTCAAGGACCTAGAAATAGAAATTCCATTTGACCCAGCAATCCCATTACTGGGTATATATCCAAAGGATTACAAATTGTTCTACTATAAGGACACATGCACATGAATGTTCATTGCAGCACTGTTTACAATAGCAAAGACCTGGAACCAACCCAAATGCCCATCGACGATAGACTGGATAGGGAAAATGTGGCACATATACACCATGGAATATTATGCAGCCATCAAAAACGATGAGTTTGTGTCCTTTGTAGGGACATGGATGAACCTGGAAACCATCATTCTCAGCAAACTGACAGAAGAGCAGAAGATCAAACACCGCATGTTCTCACTCATAGGTGGGTGTTGAACAATGAGAACACATGGACACAGGGAGGGGAGCACTACATACTGGGGTCAGTTGGGGGGAAATAGGGGAGTGACGGTGGGGGGTGGGGAGCTGGGGAGAGATAGCAAGGGGAGAAATGCCAGATGTAGGTGATGGGGAGGAAGGCAGCAAATCACACTGCCACATGTGTACCTATGCAACAATTTTGCATGTTCTTCACATGTACCCCAAAACCTAAAATGCAATAAAATAAATAAATGGGAATAAAAATAAAAATAAAAAAGACAGTTTGCCACACAGATTTAGGCAATTATATGTTTATATGATTGTTTCTCTTCTCTCTATAATTCTCCCTCTGGTTAGACATTATTGTCTGTCATAGACTATGGCTAAATGTCATCTTTTCCCACCTTGCTTTTCCCTTAAGCTTCCTAATTCTTAGTGTTTGGCTTCATAAACTGCAAGATATTTCAGGAATATAGATGTTAAATTTTGGCAGAAACACCATTATTTGGATTTATTCCTTGCCTGTTGTTTAGTGCTTTCTATTTCCTGGTATTTCTCTACTTTCTTCTTTTTAAATTCTTTACTTCTTTTCTTTTAATTAAGGCTTTCTTTCTTTATTTCTATTGGTTTGGAAGCTATAGATACTATTCCTTTAGTAATTTTTCCTGGAAATGTTAATATTTTAACATTTGTATCTTGCTTAACAAACAAATTAAAATACCTCTATTCTAGAGCAATATAATCTATAGGGTTTTTTTTTTTTTTTTTTTTTTTGACACAGGGTGTCACTCTGTCACCAAGGTTGGAGTGCAGCGGTGCAATTACAGCTCACTACAGCCTCCACCTCCTAGGCTCAAGCGATCCTCCCACCTCAGCTTCCAAAGGAGCTGGAACTACAGGTGCAAGCCACCATGCCCTGCTTTTTAAAAAAATTTTTAAGAGGTGGGTGTGGATCTCACTGTGTTGCCCAGGCTGGTCTCAAACTCCTAGGCTTCAGCACTTCTCCTGCCTCAGCCTCCCAAAGTGCTGGGGTTACAAACGTGGGCCGCTGTGCCTGGGCCACAGAAGGTTTCTATTCTGATCATCTCCACTCTTCTTTTACAATGCTTTGGATCAGCACTTTAATTTTGCCTCAATTCTATTTCCAAGAGTTAATACTTTTATAGTTATTTCATATTGTCAGTATTTTCGATTTGCCCATCTGTTTACCAATTTTTAATCATCACTCCTTCTTGCATCTTACTTAATTCTGGATTCAACTTACTTATTGAAGTACATACCTTTGTAGCTTTTTCGGTGAGAGTATGTGAATTGTAGGTTTAATTTTTATTTCTCTGAAAACATTTCTCTTTGACTTTCATTCTTTTTTGTTTTTTTTTTTGAGACAGAGTTTCGCTCTTGTTACCCAGGCTGGAGTGCAATGGCGCGATCTCGGCTCACCGCAACCTCCGCCTCCTGGGTTCAGGCAATTCTCCTGCCTCAGCCTCCTAAGTAGCTGGGATTACAGGCACGTGCCACCATGCCCAGCTAATTTTTTGTATTTTTAGTAGAGACGGGGTTTCACCATGTTGACGAGGATGGTCTCGATCTCTTGACCTCGTGATCCACCCGCCTCAGCCTCCCAAAGTGCTGGGATTACAGACTTGAGCCACTGCTCCCGGCCAACTTTCATTCTTCTATGATAGTTTAGTTGCATATAAAATTCTGGATTGCCGGGTGCGGTGGCTCAAGCCTGTAATCCCAGCACTTTGGGAGGCCGAGGCAGGCAGATCATGAAGCCAAGAGATTGAGACCATGGTGAAACCCCACCTCAAAAATAAATAAATAAATAAAATTCTGGATTGATCATAACTTTATCTCAGCAGGACAAATATTCCACTATATTATGACTTCTTTTGTTGCAGTTGAGACATCTGCTTTCAATCTAATTGTCTTTCTTTCCTAGGTAACCTATTGATTTGCTTTTTCCTCTCTGGTTCCTTTTAAATTTTTACTTGATTTGCCATTTGACCATTATGTGTCTTCACATGGATTTTTATTTTTTTAGTTATTTTACCCAGAACCAACTCTGGATTTGGGGCCATTATCTCTTTGAATACCACATCTTCCCCATTCACACACACACACTCTCTCTCTCTCTTTCTCTCTCTCTCTCTCTGTCTCTCACTCATTTCTTCTTCTGGAACTTCTCCTGGGTATATATTTTAGAAGTTCTCATTTGCTTTTCCATTTCTTTGCTTTTCTTCCTTTTATATTTTTCATCTCTTTAACTCTCTGTGCTAGTTTCTGAGAAATTTATTCAGATCTATATTTTAGTTTACTGATTCTCTCTTGAGCAGTGTTTAATATGCTATTAAAGTCCATTAAAATTTTCATTTCAACAAACATATATTTTAATTCTAGAAGTTCTCTATGTCTTCTGTAAATCTGCCTAGATATATAGGGACTTGTGTTTTCAATTATTTCTTTATGTCTAGATCACTTCTTTTATAAGGTTTATCCAATAATTCTATAATCTGAAATTCTTGGGGTTCTAATTTTGCTCCTTGTTGTGTGTGCTAACTCTTGCTCTTCATGGATTACCACTAGTTTTTTAAATTTCAGATTATAAGCTCCTGTTCAGAGTGATTTTTATCTGTGAGATTACATGTTGCTTAGGTTGAAGATGTGGTCCTCCAGAGAGTTTTCATCAGGAACCCCAAGATATTATCAGCTTGGACCACATTTCTTGCCTATTTCTTGAGTTGGGGATTCCCTTTTCATATAGGTAATGTAAATTCAAGATCCAAATTACAAGAAGGCATGCCCATCGTTTCAAGTTCTCAAGAGAATTCATTTCCACACAGAAGACAAAAACAAAATAGACAAATTTCCTTATTGTCTTCCATGACAGTTGATGATAAGAGATTATTTTCTCATCAAACTTTCCTTGAGCTCTTCTGGAGTTCCAGATTTATGATAGTGTCTCAATTCTATCTCCCTACCTTGAGTCATTTCAAAGTCTCCTCTCCTGTCCCTACATGGCCTCTAAAACCAATTCCTATGGTTCCTGGGACTGGTTACCCCTCTCCCCAACCTTCCCAAGAGGATTCAAAGCTTCAGTTTCCATTTATCAGTTTTGGGATTGAGGAATGGGTTGGTTTCTCTTTATTTTCGCCCTCTCTCTCCCCCATAGATTTCCTTTACTTTCCTGTGAACTCAGCTCTATATCCAAAATGAAGCTAGCTATAGATTATTCAGCACTTCCATTTGTTTTGCATTGGGAGGATTGTTTGATCCTCTTGCTTACCATGGTGTCATGAGTGGGTCTTTACAATTATATGTCATAACTGGGTTTTAACTACAATATTTGTCTGAAGAAGAAAATAAAATTTACTCGCATTGGTTCTGGTCCAAACAATATTTCTCTGCCTTCAAAAGAGTTTTGCATCTAGAAGAATATCGAAAGATAGGTACTGGGTTGTGCATTCATCAATTATATGTGAGAGTAGCAACCTGGAAAAATGATTGACTCACCACATTAATCTGGTATAACTAGAACTTTGTTCTTCTGGGTTTTTTAACTCAATATGTAACGTCGAAAATATACATAGTTTTCTGACACGCAGATATTAGCATAACGACCTTTTAAAAATAATACAAACTTTATTGATGAGCAGTTTTTATACAGTACAACTCCCCGTTATGTCACAGATAAATGCTAAAGACTTGCTATCTCATTTTAACCTCACACAACCCAATGCTTAGATGTTGTTCCCATTACACAGTGAGGAAGGAGATCAGAAAATTTAACTAACATATCCAATCACTAAGCTGCCTCAGGTTTGTTCTATTCTTAACTATCCTCCTGAGTAGGCTTGTGCCTTGCCACTATTCAGACGCCTGATGCCAATACCAAAAGGAATAGATACTCTGAACAAAGATTGAAATTGATCTTAATTCGTGTACTGGAAGAAAGACTGTCTTTTTTCTCAAAATGAAGATTTCCTTGCAAACAAAAGCTCTCATTCACTCAACAAATATTCATTGACTGCATAGGTTGAAGATGTGGTCCTCCAGAGACTGCCTGGAGGACTTTGTGCAGACACTCCACTATTATTGTATGCCAGACTTCTGATTATTAAGTTAAAACTTAAATAGATATTACTCACTGGATCACTTAACGCTATACTAAGGAGGGCGAAAAGAAGGAAAAAATGTAATCTAGAATATTCTTCTTAGTATAGCAAGAAACTCAGCTGGAACCTAAATTTGGTTCACCACAGAAATCAGGAATATTTAGGAGCTTGGGAGGTAGATTAGGGGGTCCTTGATGATGTACAGAAATGTCTCTGTAAGGAGCCTCATCCTAAGGAAAGAGATTTATAAGGAACAATTTGGGCACTAGGACAATGGACAAAATAAGAGAAAGAGGCAGGTCTTCAAATTGTCTGGATTTACGATGTAGTTCCAGAGACAAGAGGCTAAAGCAAAGGAGCTAGCAAAACCCATGAGAGTTGAAATGCCAGGTGTCAATTGTGGCAGTTCCTTTCATGGGCAACAGAATCCACTGCTCATGGCTTTTGCAGTAAAGGGAGATTGTGCCTTCGTAGGGCAGGCATCAGTGCTCTCAGCATGGGGCATGGGACTTGAGCAGCTTCAAGACAAGCATCAGTTCTGGCATCATTTTGTTTTGTTTTAATTTTTAGTAATTTTATAATAGAGTCAGGATCTCACTATATTGTCCAGGCTGGAAAGCAGCGGCTATTCACAGGTAAGATACCAGTACTCATCAGCACGGCAGTTTTGACCTGCCCCTTTTCCAACCTGAGACAGTTCACCTCTCCTTAGGCAACTGGTGGTTCCCCTCTCCTGAGAGATCACCATATTGATGCTGAACTTTGTGCAGACACTCCATTGGCATAGCACACTATAGCCCAGAACTCCTGAACTCAAGCCATCCATCCACCTCAGCCTCCCAAGTAGCTGGGACTATAGGTGCACACCACCATGCCAAGCCTGGCCTCATTTTGAATGCCACCAAGAGTGACCCAGCTGCCATCTTGGGCCTTCATACTCGCAGTATGAAGAGACTTTCCCATAGAAGTCTGGAGCAGGAGAGGAGACAAATTTAGGTGCCAGGGGGTGGCCAGTTCGTGGAGCCTTCATGAGATACCTCCTTGAGACTCCCAAGACTACCTGGAAGGAGTTAGACCAGAGTTCCAACAGAGTGCAGGATGTGGAGGCTGAGCTTAGGTATTGGAGTGTAATTTTCTTCAGTTTATATTAAGTAAATTTGCCATTTTGCAGTATGAGAAGATTAAGGAAGTCTCACTTCATGTGCAAAATGTAAAATGTCACCATTTTTTAAATTTCAAATTCTCATAATTCCAAAGTTACATGGCCAAGTGAATTTCATGCTGATTTATTCAATTGTCACATGGCACAGCCTTGTTAGCCATTAAACAGAAATAATGCTCCTATTAGAACATTCACATGAATTGTGTGGGTTTTGAATTACACAAAGTTTATGAGTGTTGTTGCTACTGTTTTAGCCTATTCAACCTCCAGGATGATGTGCCTGGGGTGCCTGGGTTATATAAGCAGCAGAGACAAAAGAGATCAATGCATCACATATAGCCATTCTAATCAATGAGAAAAGTGTACTTTCCTTTCATTCCAATAAATTAATGCCTCATTTGTTGCAACATGGCATTTTCTCAGAAGACTCCTGAAAATAAATTAAGTAGGAGCTGCATTTTTAAGCTAGCTCCAACAGAGATTTATCACCTAAGTAACCATTATACTAATATGGCTGTAATATTTTTATTTTTCAATTCATTGGTGATTACACCAGTCTATTTTTCATCTCTCTATGGGCTTAATTCTGTCTGCCCACTCAGAAGCCTTCCCTGGCCATAAGCAGTTCATGAGCCTTTTGTAAAGAATCTTCTGAAATAAAGAGACTGGGTATGCTATAATGGATCTTTGTTTTTGTTTTTTTATGACAAAGGTAAATGTGGTCATTGAGATGTGCAGACTCTTACAGCAAGTTCTGTTTGTGAAGGAAAGAGAAAGAAAAAAAAAGAAAGGAAAGGAAGAAGAGGAAGAAAGGAAGGAAGGAGGGAGGGAAGGAGGGAGGGAGGAAGGAAGGAGGGAGGGAAGGAGGGAGGGAGGGAGGAAGGAAGGAAGGAAGGAAAGAAGGGAGGAAGGAAGGAAAGAAGGGAGGAAGGAAGGAAGGATTATTTGAGGTTGCAGTGAGCTATGATCAGGCCACTGTACTCCACTCCAGCCTGGGCAAAAGAGCAAAACACTGTCTCAGAAACAAAATTAAAAAAAAGAAGAAGAAACCCAGGTCTTGAAGGATGACCTAGAAGTGAGTTCCCTAGGTTTTTTCTTCTCTTTTTCCTTCCATAGATAGATAGACAGACAGACAGAGAGATAGGAATTTTTATATCTATAGATAGATGAATTTATTTTCTTCTATATATATAGCTCAAGCTCTGGGGTAACCTGCAATCCAGAATTGAGAGAGGGCACAAAGGTAGCTGTAGAGAAAGCCTCTCTCTTCAGTCACTGGGCCAGAGGTGGGCTTCTGCAGGCTGTTGCCCTTGGAACTTTCCCTGTCCTATGCCAGGCAAGGACCAGCAATGAAACAACAGCAGGAAATCTCCAAATTTCTGAACAGAATTGCCTTTCTTGGGATTATAGAACCAAATCAAATAAAAACATTATTGGGCTGGGCACAGTGGCTCACACCGGTAATCCCAGCACTTTGGGAGGCTGAGGCAGGAGAATCACAGGGTCAAGAGATTGAGACCATCCTGGCCTGGTGAAACCCTGTCTCTACTAAAAATACAAAAATTAGCTGGACATGGTGGCGCACACCTGTAATCCCAGCTACTTGAGAGGCTGAGGTGGAAGTATCGCTTGAACCTGGGAGGCGGAGGTTGCAATGAGCCAAGATTGCGCCACTGCACTCCCGCCTGGAAACAGGGTGAGATTCCGTCTAAAAAATTTAAAAAAAAAAAAAAAAACCACTATGGACAGAAAATGCCATTAAGTCCTTGAGTTCTAAGAAGGCTCTTGGAAAATTAATAACAAGAAAGAAAAGGAAAAATTCTTCGGGCTGAAGATAAGGATCAATCGTGGAAATGTAAAAGAAAAGAATATGACTCATGAATTTCAGATACAGGATGAAAATGGATATTTAACAATTATACAAAAGATAGAATTAGGCATTTGCTGCATATGATGCTGAAAACAGAATCCCAAGTCAGCTAAAGCACACTTCTGCCTATTTCTTTAGAATGCCTACTTCTTTACCATGGTCCAAGAAAATAATTCACGTACCCAACTACTGCACAATTTCAGGTTCCTTGCACAGAGTCATAAATCAAGCCAGAAGAAATTCCAAAAATGATTTAAACCAATTATCTGTCAGGAAAGAGCAACACTTAACTGACTCAAAAGAAAATTTTAAGGCATTTTGGAGGCACTTCCGCTACCTCCTTTTTTCCCCTTTCTGATGCACAGCCCATCTCAGAGATGCCAGCTGTGGCTCCTTGGTACCTAAGAGGCCAGAGAGAAAGGGGCAGGCACCCCAGCCAGTGTCATGGCCTGGGCAAGTCCTGAATTCTCCCTGTGATCTCTGCTCATACCCAAAGTTGCTCTCTTGAGGTCAGGCTTTGATGTTCACCTGTTCCATTTCTGACCTGTCCCAACTCACCCCTCTATGCAAAAATTATTTCATTCACCACTTCCCATAAGGACCCATTCACTTCAAGAATTTTGTGAGTTTTAATATAATATTTTTAAGGCTTAAGGGCTTGCAGCAGGAGATCACACATGAATGTGCAAGAACCTCTCCCATCTCTTATTCTCTCTTTTTGGAATCCTGTCTCAGTGTCTCCTCTTCATCCTGCATGGATGATCTCCCCACTCCCCAACTCCAGATTTTAATTTATTCATAAAAGTGTCTCTCTCTCTCCCTCTCTCTCTTTCATGCACAGTCATCAAGAACTTCCCAGTCACTACTGCAAGCAGGCAAGACTTCCAAGCAACTATGACACTCTTATAAAGAAGAACTTTGATGTATGAAATAATCTCTCTCTCAGTCCATCTATCTAAGTAGGATCATTTCTGAATTCAGAGTCAATATCCCCTGGTACTGTTCTCACAATCCCTCACTAAAGTCCTTGTAAGTAGTAAGTTACATAAAGCACTACCTGGTTTCTACATGCTGACATTCAGTTTCTACCACTGATAGGTTTTATGTCTTCTTCAGTTTTCTATTGCTTTTATTGCCTATGCTTCAGGTAGGGTTCCCCAAGAAGAAGGCAGTGAGACAGGTATTTGAATGAAAGTAGCTAATTTAGGAGGTGATCCCAGGAAGCTCTGGCAAGGGAGTTAGGAACATGAAACAGAAAACAGAGGAAGCCAATATAGAATGCATTTGTGAGCAATTTATCACTATGGGCAAATGGCAGCTTATTCTAGAGGGGATCTCTGGGAGGTGGTGTCAAACAGGCCTCTCCAGGTTCAAGGAAGCTGAGGTATTTATCCACCAACCCCTCCATCATTGGTTGACTGTATCCCCTAGGGGCCCTCAGGTGGTGCCACTTCTGACCCACTCTGCACAAGAAAGCCCTGTAGCCAGAAAGCCCTCAGGCAGAATTGCAAGTGAATCCAGTAAGAAGCCACTGGCAGTGATGGGCACTGGAAAGTTAAGTGCTTCAGAGTGTGGGTGGTGCACTACTTTCATCTGCTATGATGAATACCCTAGACCTGTTCAGCCTTGACTGTTCTCCCGCACTAGACCCTGATGGGGCTTTTCCCACATAATATCGAACTGGCATAAAAATTAGCTTGCACTCCAATCACCCAGTTTCTTTTATTCTCTGGGAACAATTGTATAAGGATCCTTGTAACCTAGTGAGCATAAGCTGAGAGGGCAAAGAACATACATGTCAGTGAAATATATGTGATACACTGTTTGCTGACATGGTAGATGACATTTAATTCAAATGCTTCTTCCCGCCATTTTGACAACTTGCTTATCCCAATGAACTTTATCACTGTCATTCTGGATTTACAAGAAAATTCCCGTCAATCAGTAAAAGTTAAAAAAAAAATCCATTAGCAGGAAAGGAAATGTCTATAGAAGTGATATTGGATTCAGATACCTTGACCTCAGATAAAGTGAGATTTCCAGTAATGCAGTATGATTTTTTTTGTCATAAAGTTTTGATCTCAAAACACGATTTACTCTTATTTGAGTTTGCATGAATGTTAGATAATGAAATGATTTAAGTAAAATTAAGTAATTGTATAAGTGTCTTTCTCAGCTGGAGCCTTTGTCTTTTTCACTCTGCCATCTCCCATTCATTTGACAAACTACTTCAACATTCCCAACCAATGTCCTGATATTTCAGTAGAAAGCCATGGTGTATACTGGAATGGAGGATGCTTAGGAGGTACAGGTGAAGCACTTTTGTGGCCCCACCCAGTTCAGCTAGGCACATGGCCACCAGGTGAAGGCTACATTTCCCTGCCTCCTGTTCAGCAATGTTGGCCATGTGACTAAGTTCTAGCCAATGAGCTAGAAATGTGATGTCAGCTAGTGATTTTTTGTAATCTACTGATCTTATCTGAGGAACTTTCTTAACAACTAGAGCACATGTTTTGCCCCATCTCTCCGCCACCTTCATCTTCCTACATCCAGCTGATTAACACGTTGATGTGATGACTCTAGCTTTATTTGGACCATTAGGATGAGGTCCACTGCATTGCTTCACCAGATATGACTTCATATAATGACAAATGTGAGAGAATGACATTCTTCTTCATTGGATGGAAATATTGTATTATTTCAGTATGAAAAATCTAGATTGGAAAAAATAGGCCCACGAGCATAACTAGCAGGACACTGGTTGTTCCCTAAATGACTTAAAACAGGGGTCTCTCACTCTCTGTTTATACATCATTTTATAATCCTCAGCCAAATATTCTTGTGATTTTGTTTCACATATTGCTTAAAAAAAAAAAAAAAAAAAAAACAGATCCTCCTAGACCCTTAGCAATTTCCAGAAAACGACGTTCTTAACCTTGGCCCACATTAGAATCACAGGTAAGCTTTAAAAAAGACCCATGCCCAGAGTGAATCCCAGACTACCAATTGGTGTTACTCTGTGTAAGAACCTCCTGAGGCATGGGTTGAGTTACTAGCATTTTTCATATCACTCCAGGTGATTCTAAGGTGTAGCCTGGGGTGTGACTCCCTGCCACAAAGAAGCCCCACACCACCGGTGTGGCTAGAGCAGATATCTTGCTTGAATTAATATACTAGACTAAAAGTTAATTATGCCATCCCTTCCCCCCAAACAGATCATATTCAGATTTTCCTATCACATTCTCCTACTTGCTTCATTTTAAAGTAAAGTATTGTCACAGCCTGATGCCCCTCATCAAAAAAAAAAAAAAAAATGTGAACAGCAGGTGTTGCAGCAAAGGAAAAGTTAAATAATCTCAGGGCTGGCCAAGTCAGAAGAACAGGAAGAAATTTCTCAAGCCCATCTCCCCAAGAATTCAGAGGCTAGGGTTGTTTAAGGGCACTTTGGTGGGCAGGGGGATGGGAACTGGAACAATTGATTGGCTGGGGATGAAATCAAGGGGTGGTCTAAAATTCTTTGAGAATGTGAGTCAGTTCCCAGGAGTGAGGGTGTTCTCAGGACCAGGTGGTGTCTCTTGGTCTACCAAAATGCAAAATCTGAAAAATATCTCAAAGACCAGTTCTTTAAGTTCCACAATAATGATGTTATCTATAGGAATAGCTGGGGAAGTTACAAATCTTGTGACCCTGGTTACGTGACTCTGGGGCAGTAAGCAACTTACAGGAAAACACATTAAGCGATAGCAGGTCATTGTTCAACTGTGCCTATTCTTTATCAAAGTCCAAGCCCCTACCATAATTTTAACTTTGCCTTATTAATGCAGCTTCAATCCCCGGACAAGGAGAAAGGTCAGTTTCCCTTGCTTCAAAGTTCAACTATCCACTAAATTCCCCTCGTAGTTATCTTGGCCTCTATACTAAAATAAGCAAAACAAAAACATAAACAAACAAACAAAAAACAATTTAGCCTGTGAGGTTAGAAGCAAGATGGAGTCAGTCATGTTAGATTTACCTCATTATTTATAGTTCTGCAAAGGCAGTTTTAGTATTGAGGAAAGAATGTTTTCCCAAAATAGTTCCCTTTCATGGTTTTGCAGTTTCTGGTTTAGCTCCCATCTTCTCCAGATAAAACTGGATTTGTCCTTAGCAGGACAGAGGAGAGGTTAAAACAGTCAAGGAGCACTGATTCTCGGTCCTGAGTGGAGATCGAGAGAACAAATCAACGCTCTCCTTCCTTTCTGCTAACCCTAACCTCCTCCATCTCCATGCATCCTCTGTCCCAGGTAAGGGTATCAGCTTTCTGGTGCTCCTAGAACCATTTCTGTAAGAAAATCCAGGTTATAAACAGGGGCTGCATCCCAAAATCTCACTAAAACAAGAAAGGAAAATAGATGTTAACATTGGTAATGTCTTGAGCCTTCTCACTCACTGGGATTCTTGCTGTTCGAGAGTACTCTCTCTCTTCTCTAAGCAACAAGGTGGTGGTGGTTGTGCTACTGTACCCCAGACCTTAAATTCTTTGGTGCTTATGTAGGTAGAAATTTGCACCAGGCCAAGGAGATTTTCCCAGACAAGGTTTGATAGGCTTCTGGCTCCAGCCCACAAGCGAGCAGCATACAGGAAAGGGATCCCAGGGGAATCAGCTTTTGTCATTTTAAGGAACTTGAGGTAGGAAAAGGGACATTTAGGTGGGGTCCAAGCGTGTTTAGGTGGTATATTAGTCTGTTCTCATGCTGCTAATAAAGACATACCCAAGACTGGGTAATTTATAAAGGAAAGAGGTTTAATGGGCTCACAGTTCCACATGGCTGGGGAGGCCTACAATCATGGTGGAAGGCGGAGGAAAAGCAAGGACACATCTTACATGGCAGCGGGCAAGAGAGTTTGTGCAGGGGAACTCCCATTTATAAAACCAACAGATCTCATGAGACTTATTTACTGCCACAAGAACAGTATGGGGGAAACTGCCCCCATGATTCAATTATCTCCACCTGGCCTTGCCCTTGACACGTGGGGATTACTATAATTCAAGCTGAGATTTGGGTAGGGACACAGCCAAACCATATCAGGTGGGGTCTTTTCTGTGCTTGCACAGTGGTATGCCAGGCTCTAACATGCATTGCATGACCAGAAAATGGTGACCTTACTATGCAAAAAGGATGGTACTGCAATTTATTTTTAAATAAATTGTGCTGGAATAGTTTTCCATCTGAAAAGTTATATCTCTATCTCACATTATATTTTTTAAAATTCCAAATGAGGATTACTGTTTTGTGTGTAAAAATCTCAAAAATATCAGAATAAAAGAGGCAGATAAGACCCACCTTGGGCAGAGAGTTAAGTATAACAGTAAAAGCGTAATGAAGAAAAAGTTGATGAAAGGTCAGCACTGGAGTCCATCTTGTCTTCAGGCAGCTGAATTTGGTCAGGGCCTTATTGCCAGAGTCTTGCTTCAGCAACCTCAGAAAGCATCACTCAAAGAGATAAATGGTTAGGTTCTTCCTTTTATACTTAGGAATTCAGCTTGGTCAGCTAAATTAGGAGAGGTGTCCCTTCCTGCTACATGACTTGGATCAGTTTGTTAAGGGAGGCAAAAAGGCAGCAGAGGAATATGTTGAGACATTTGAGGCCACTGGGACCTGGGTTACCAGGCCACCTGTCTGCCAGGACTGAGTTTCTTCCCCATACCACCTCAGTTGGGGTAGAGGAGGATGTTAGAAGTTTTATTGTCGAGTAATTCTGGATGGACTTGTAATTCTGATTCACTCAGAAAATATGAAGATAATCTGATTCAAATCTCAAACCTGTTCTGCCATTGCTTTGCTGTACGATGAAATCAAAACCTCAAAAGGGGCATTGATATAAGAGACAATAGTGTATAGCCAATTCCAAAGTTACACTGAATATCTGTTAAATTATACAAAATTGTGCTGGATGCAGTGGTACACCCCATGTTCCAGCTACCTGGGAGGATTGCTTGAGCCCAGAAGTTCCTCCTGGGTAACACAGTGAGATACCATTGCTAAAAAAAATTTTTTTAATAAAAATTATATAAAATTGATTAACCTACTTTTAATACTTTTTCTTCTCTTCAATTAGTCTTGAATCAGAGGCTTTCAGTAATCACAGAGCAAGATGAATTTCCATATTTAAAATGTTACACTTGAAAAGTTAGAAATGTTTAGAATATTAAGTGATTAATTAAATGAGCACTATTTGCTTGTTCAATTACATCGTGTTAAGTGAATATTACCTTCAGATATTCAAATAAAAGATATAAAATGCTGAACATAAGCGCAGTCAAGTTTTGGTTACCTATACTCATGGAAAAGAAAAGGTGACCCAAATAATGGAAAATCAGAATATATTTCTGGAAGGAAAGACAAGTGTCAATTCTTCCAAACCTAATATATAAAAGCCATTCAAAACAGCACAAAGATGAGAATTCTTTAATGCCTGAAATGATTTTCAAGTTCATATGAAAGAAATATAAGAAAACAAAGCCAAAGAAAAATAGCAAGGGGATAATATACCTTTCCAGATTTAACACTTACTGTAAAACTTATTGTATAGTATCTGCATAGGAAGAGACAAATACATGGCAGAACAAAGAATGAGGAATTTAGAAACAGATTCAAGTACATATGGAAACTTACTATGCAAAAAGGATGGTATTGCAATTTATTTTTAAATAAATTGTGCTAGTATAAATAGTTTTCCATCTGAAAGGTTATATCTCTATCTCACATTATATTTTTTAAAATTCCAAATGAGGATTACTGTTTTGTGTGTAAAAATCTCAAAAATATTAGAATAAAAGAGAATCAATGGATAACCTTAGAATGTGACCACACTTCCTAAGCAAGACTTTAGTCCCAGTAAATGCTACCATTGCATCTCACCTGGATTACAGAAATAAACTCTGAACTGGCCTGCCTGCATCTACTTGCATTCCTCTATAAAAGATTCCCCACACAGGTGATCTTTAGAAAACCCTGTGCAACTGGACACAGCTAGATCTCCTGTAGCTATGTTCTCCTTTCCATCCTTAAAGTTGTATATTTGTGCCTTTTCTCTTTTTTTATTTTCTTGAACTTTTGGTCTTTGTTGAGTTTTTAAAAATTTTATCTTTGTTTTCTATTTTGTTTTTATTATTGCTTTCTATATACTTTTACACCCAAATAAACTGTTCTATCATAAAAACACATGCACATGTATTTTCATTGCAGTACTATTCACAATAGTAAAGACATGGAATCAACCTAAATGCCCATCAATGGTAGAAAATGTGGTACATATACACCATGGAATACTATGCAGCCATAAAAAAGAGCGAGGTCATGTCCTTTGCAGGAACATGGATGGAGCTGGAGGCCATTGTCCTTAGTAAACCAACGCAAGAACAGAAAACCAAATACTACATGTTCTCACTTGTAAGTGGGAGCTAAATGATGAGCATATACAGACGCATAGAGGGGACAACACACACTGGGCCCTACTGGAGGATGAAGGGTGGAAGGAGGTAGGGGATCAGGAAAAATAACTACTGGTTACTGAACTTAATACCTGAGTGATGAAATACTCTGTATAACAAACCCGTATGACATGAGTTTACCTATGTAACAAATCTGCACATGTGCCCCCAAATTTAAAATTAAAATTAATAATAATAATAAGTTTTACTGCTATATTTGGATGCTTGATTCAAGTTTTTAAGATTTTCTTTCTTTCCAGTGTAAGCATTTAAGACTGAAAATTTTCCTTACAGTACTGTTTAACCTGCTTCCTGCAAGTTTTGACATGAAGTATTGTCATCATTAAGTTGTATTTCCATCATAATTTCTTTTTTACCCATGATTATTTAGACACACTTTAGTTAATTTCCAAACATATGGCATTTTCATGACAGTTCTTACTGAAGTGCCACATAAATACTGAAAAATACAGAAATCATAGGTATACACCTCAAGAATTGCCACAAAATGAATTTATCCGATGTACTCACTCTCAGAGCAAGATAAGGAATGTTATTAGTGCCAGGTGGCCCCAGCATGTCCACTCCAAATCATCACCTTCCTCAAAGGTAACCAATTATTCTTACTCCTATTGCCATCAGTTAGTTTTGTTTATATCTGGTGTCTTTCAATTTTCATCAAATTTGTGAGATTCATCTATTTTGTTGCATGGATATACAACTCTTGATGGACATTTGGGCTGCTTTTAATGTTAGATTATTATTAATAGTGCTGTTATTAACATTTTGTAGGCATTTTTGCTGGGTATATACTGAGGAATGGAATTGCGTGTTTTAGCTATGCTTAGGTTCAGTTTTAGTAGATACTACCAATTTTCCAGTATGGATGTACCAATTTAAATCATTTTACCACCAGCAGAGAGTAAGAGTTTCTGGTGCTCTACATCATTGTGAACACTTAGCATCGTCAATTTTTCCAGTGCGAGGATTTGGGGAATATGTAGTGCCTTGCATTTCCCTGATGAACTAGTGAGCTGAGCACCTTTTTTATGTGTTTTGGCAACTTAGATTCTCTTTTATGAAGTGCCTGTTCAAATCTTTAACATACTTTTTTCGAGATAGGGTCTCACTCTGTCATCCAGGCTGAAGTGCAGTGGCATGATCACAGCTCACTGTAGCCTCAGCCTTCCAGGCTCAAGCGATCCTCCTACCCCAGCCTGCTAAGTAGCTGCGACCTCAGGTGTATTCCCCCAGGCCCAGCTAATTTTGTTTTCTTGCGGAGACAAAGACCTACTGTGTTGCCCAGGCTGGTCTTAAACTCCTGGGCTCAAGTGATCCTTTCACGGTGGCCTCCCAAAGTGCTGAGATTACAGGAATGAGTCATGTCCAGCCATTGCACATTGTTAAAAATTGAGATGTCTGTATTTTCCTGGCTGACTTGGGGTTTCTAAGAAACTCTGAATATCAATCCTTTGTTCAATATATATATTGAAAATATTTTCTCGTATTATGTGCCTTGCCTTTTTATTTTCTTAATGACTGGCTTTCTGTGCAGTAAGCAACGAGACCTAGAATGAAACCCTTGCATTTTGGTAACATTAGGTTTGTGTTTTCATGATCAAGCGTTTTTAGTTTTAATGCAGTCTAATCAATCAGTTTAGTAGTGGGAGTGAAAACTGCAACAAGTTTAGAATATAATATAGCATTATCTCTGAAAAGTTGAAGATAAGTTCTGTCATCAGGCTTTTTTTCTACCAGAAAAACTATCCATCCTAGAAAAACACATGCATGTATATGCAAGGAAATTGTATAACAGTACTATAAAAAGGTAGAAACCACAAATGTCCATTGACAGCAAAATAGAAAAATAAATTATAGCATATACATATAATGGAAGAAAATACAGCTGCAAAAATAATAATAACATACATCAACTTGGATGAATCTCAAAATTACACTGTTAAATATAAAAATTGATTCTCAGCAATCTATATGCAGTTCAAAATGATATAAATATCAAAATCATATAAAATTTGACAATACTTTGAGAATACATATTTATGCAGAAATATGATAATGAAATTATTATTTCAAAAGAGCAATTAAAATTTTTAAAATAACAATTACCCTTGGTGGAAAAAAAAGTGCAATTGGGAATGTGCTCACAGCAACCCTGAGAAGCTTTGGTAGTATTCCAACAGGATGAAGGGGTAAACAGGTGTTTCTTTCATTACTTTTTTTGTATTATATAACTGTTACATCTATTCTATGTAAGACTGTTTAATAACAAAAGGTTCTTTAATGTTATGCAGCCATGAAAGTGATATTGGAAGAGTCTGAAATATCACGAATACTATGAAGATCTCCATATATCCTTATGTATGCATAGCATATCTCTGAAAGAATATAAGAAAGTGATAACAATAGTTGTTATAAAACCTAATTATCTGGAAAGGTTCCATTTGTACCCTCTAGATCCACTTTTCATTCTTCTCTATCCTAGGGTATGTCCCAGCTTCTTCAAAAGCTACATCAACTGGCTCTCTTGGCCTATAATCTCCAGGTGAGTTCAGCCAATTACAGGCACCAGGGAGAAGAATGAGATCTAGGCATTTATTACCCTAGCTCCCTCCTCTACCTGCATTGTCTAGATGTCCCCTTTAGAAAGGCCACAGCACCTATGTATCAGTCATGGTTCTCCAGAAAACAGAACCAATAGAATATATGGACAGAGAGATTTCTTGTAAAGAATTGGCTGACATGAATACAGAGGCCGAGAATTCCCAAGATCTGCAGGCAGCAAGCTGGAGATCCAGGAAAGCCAATGTATAGTTTCAGTCTGCCTCTGAAGGCCAGAGAACAAGGAGAGCCAATAGTATAAATTCCAACTTGAAAGGCCACAGTCTTGAGATCCAAGAAGAGCCTATGTTTCAGTACAAATGCAAAGGCCAGAAAAGACTAGTGTCCCAACTCATGCAGTCAAGCAGGAGGACTACCCTCTTACCCAGTGTTTTTGTTCTCTTTGGATCTTTCATTAATTAGATGAGGTCCACCCACATTAGGGAGGGATTCTGCTTCACTCAGTCTACCAGTACAAATGTTCATCTCATCCAGACAACACATTCTCACAAATGCACCAAGAATAATGTTTGGCCAAATGTCTTGGCACCCTGTGATCCAGTCACCTTTTCCTGTAGCTACAGCTACTCTCTCTGGGTCCTAGTAACCACTCCTTCCCCTTGCCCATACAAGTCTAGAATGTTACTTCACTTTACCTTGTTTTCCTGAACCCATATCATTATAAACAGTTTCTTAGGTAATCATTTTCTATTATCCTGTTTGAGAATGACACCTGTTTCCTGCTGACCCTGATTGATACTCTTATTTTTAAATATTATTAGTGATACTTAAAATGTCTAAAGTATAATAAGTTCTATGAGCTTATGGGTGAAAAACTTTTTCAAATACAATGCAATCATACGACATTCACATGATCAGAAGGTCTTCAATGCTCTCTCTCTCTCTCTCCCGCCCCATCCTCATTCTTTCTCCCTGGCTCTCCTGTCAGAACTTCCAAGTGAAACCACAGCAGGGAACCGGAGGACACCTCAAATGCTAATAACCTCAACAACACTTAATGTCCATGGTATCTGGCCCAAGATCTTTGAACTATGGTCTGGCCTCATCATCTCCTCCAGGACACAGCTGGCCACAGGCAATCCAACACAACGTTTAAAATTCAAAATGTGAAACTCAGAATAATGAAGCCATCTGGTCCATATTATGTTGTCCAACAATTATAAGTAATGTGAGCTATAAATACAATAAGCAAAAGGAAGCAAACAAGAGACCATTAATCAATACAATTTGCACAAGATATGATGACTCAAGTGTATTTACACAAACACAGAAATTCCTTTTTCAGGAGAATCTTTACAAATGGTGAACCAAAACAAGCTGAAACTGAAAAACAGGACCTGCCAATGCTCGTTGGTCATAGAACTTCTCTGAAGCAATAAAAACCTGCCTGGAATTTCACGCAGAGAACCTTGATTGACATTTAATAACACAGAGTTACATATGAAAGCAAATAGGGCCAGTCTTCATTCAGAACCCAGAGTAACTTCACGAGGGTTACATCATAAGGACACTTTAGTGGAGAGGACCCTAAGAAACCAGTAACATTTGTCATTAGCCCCACTCATGAAACTTACAGGAGCTCGGGTGGGAAAATTAACAACCAAAATGGCTTCACTCTAGATCTGTACAGCCAACAGTCTCCTCATCTCTCTGATTATCCCAGACTCACCTCATTCTCAATAGATCTCACACTGGACAAATGCTCCTCTCTTCCCAATCCAGAACTTTTCTTGTATCCTAGGCTGCTAACATGAGCAACTGAATGGATAACGATGCAGTCTATTGAGAAAGGAAACACATTTAAACCACATGGTTGATTTCTCAGAAGAAGGGGGAGTATAGTCGAATGGATTATGTTGTTCTCAACTCTTCCTTCCCCTCCTTTTCCAGGGTTTGCTGTGGGCCAAGAATAAATCCCAACCCTCATTTATTTGGGGCGTGGTCCTGTGATTTGCTTTAGCCGCAAATTAAAGCTTTAGCTTTAATTGTGCTTGTGAGGTTTGGCTTAGCCTCTTTTCTGAATTTCTGCTATTTGCCACAAGAACATGCCATGGGTAGCCACTGATGATATATGGAACAGACCAGAAACCAACCTGCAGCCAGAAGCCACAAGCTGCAAAGCTGAAACCACCTACAGACCCATAAGTGAGAAATAAATGTTTGCTTTTGTAAGCCGTTGAGATTTGGAAGGTTAGTTGTTATGTAACTTAGCACAGCAGAAACCTGACTAATATTAATTCCCTGCTCTGGGAAAACAAAACAATAAATATATACCACAGTCTATCCTTGGTAGTTGAGCATACACACACACACACACACACACACACACACACACCTTTATTCCCATGCACACATTTTTAAACTGCTACCACCTAATGCAATACAGCTATCACACATACAGCCAAAAATGAACTGACTCCCTCTCCATTAAAGACAATCCAAATTCACAGCCAGTCTCCCATTCAGCTCCCAAGTAAAGGATCTCTTGGTGATGTCCATGTCTCAGGCAAGATGAAATGAGTCTTCTCATGATCTTGCAATATATGGGCTGAATGTTACCCCAATATACAGTGTGAGGACTGGGAACCAAAATGTTCAGTAAAAGGAAAAGCAAGGAACATGACCTTCCTGGACCATTTTCTGTAAATGTCCACTTGTTACTTACTTCCCTTGCCATGGAGAAAGGTTCAACCCACCTGAGAGAGTAGATTCCCCTGCTGGGCACTATATCACCTTAGCAGCCCACTTTCTAAGACAGCATGAATGACAGGCCCTTGACATGTGCGATCATTGGCCAGGGCATATACTTTCCTTAATAAAACCATAGCCAGGCATGGTGGTTCACACCTGTAGTCCCAGATACCTGGGAGGCTAAGGCTGGAGGATTGCTTGAGCTCAGGAGTTTGAGACCACCTGGACAACATAGTGAGACTTCATATCTAGAAGAAAAAAATCTTAATGAAACCATACATCAGTCTCATTCTCTGCTGTCAGATGGACCATCTTGAGCCAAAGCTTAGTGCTCCCTCTTGAAGCACTTCAAGAAAGGCAGAAAGACATAGGCTAGGCTGGGAAAAATCCTTCTGTTTTTACATGAAGGTATACAGTTTCAGGAGGAAACAAGCCATAGACTGATCCACAGTTTTTCTGCCCTTTGTTATTATAGCAAAATGGGAGCTCTGCCATTTGCCACAACTCATTTCATATTCTAGAGTCTGTTGCTTGCAAAATCCCTCTACTAGGTACAAATATCTGACTTAATAGACATTTTCTTTTTGTTGCTGGAAAATAAAAACCAAAGCTAAAAATAAGCACAAAAGAAAGGCAGAGGCAGCAGAGAGATTCATTGGAAGGACACTGAGGAAGCTCACACACTCCAAGGGAAGTGAACAATCAAGCTGCGGAAGACAGACACGGCCTCAGCAACCACAGTCCATGCACCTTTTGCCCAGGGCTGTATGATCAACAAGGTCACAGGGAGTGCCCAATCTAAACATGCCTCCTCAAGCTGTGAATTCACAATGTAGTTGGATTAGATGATCTGGCAGAGTCTGACCTGCACGACGTGTGCACTCATCCTCTGAAATAGAAGCAAGAACCACACCATGTTCATCCTTTATTTTTCAGACAGATTTTAATCTTTTAAGCCAGTTAAAAGAAATTTAAGAGACAGATCAACCAAATGCAAGAGAAAACCTAGAATAGATCCCGGTTCAAAAAGCCAACTGTAAAAAAATACATATCTATGAGACAGGAAAGTGTGAACACTGATTGGCTCTTCAATTATTTTAAGGAATCACTAGGCATTTAAAAATATATAGTAAGAGTATGGTGGTTATATTTATTCCCTAGAGATACATATTGAAATATTTACAGATGGAATGATGTCTAGGATTTCCTACACATAATCCAGGTAGCAGTAGAAGCAGGTGAGGGTACAGATCAGTCAGTGATTCTCAAAGTGTAGGCATCTCCTGGGGACTTGTGAGAAATGCAAATTCTCAGGCCCCAACCCAGATCCATAAAATCAGAAAATCTGAGGGTGGGGCCCTGCAATCTCTATTTTAACAGAACCTCCAGATAATTCTGATGCACACTCAACTTTGAGAAACATCTGCATATATAAAACAAGAATGGCTGAGTTGAGGTTTCATTGTACATTGATTTTATTTTTGTGTAATGTAAAGTTTCCACAGTAATAAGGTTTGTTACTTTAAAAAAAACTAGCACTATAGCTGAGAAAGATCGGTTACTTTTTAAGATGGGTTTTAACTTTATATTTTCATCATTTTATTATCACTTTAGATTATTTCCTTGTTGAAAAAACACAGGTTCACTATGGAAATTTTGAAGAAAAATAAATTAATCTTACTCTGCAACTATAAACACTAATGACATTTTCTTTTACATCAGTCCTGCCTTTGTTTTATGCAAATATATTTGGGCTAATACTATACATTACTGTGACTTAATCTTTTTGTTTGCCTTAATATCATAGATATTTTCTACAACTTATTTGTTTTCTTTTCTCTTTTTTGTCATTTTTTGCCAATTATATTGTCTAGAAAACCAATATCTATTATACATATTTCTATTTGTAGTCTCAGGATCTAGCAATTATAAATACTTTATAAAGTTAAAACTCCTAGTTCAATTCTTCCCTCTCAAAAGAACTTTATGCTAAGAATCCAATCACAAAGACCACATATGGTATATTTTCATTTATTGAAGTATCCAGAATAGAAAAATCTATTATAGAGACAGAAAACAGCTGCCTAGAACTAGGAGGACTGGGGCAAATGGGGAGTGACTACTAATGGGTATGGTGTTTCTTTGGGGGCTGATGAAAATGTTTTGGTTTTGTTTTTGCTTTTGTTTGTGTTTTCATAGACAGGATCTATGTTGCCCAGGTTTGTCTTGAACTCCTGGGATCAAGCAATCCTCCCACCTTGACCTCCCAAAGTGTTGAGATTACAGGTGTGAGCCACTGCGCCTGGCCAAAAATGTTCTTAAATTGATTGTGGTGACGGTTGCACAACATTCTTAACATACTAAAAACTAATGCTTTTTAAGTGGGTGAATTGTATGGTATGTGAAGTATATCTCAATAAGACTATTAAGTACATATATATATATATATACATTTTAAAGTCTGGAAGTCAAAGAGGAAAAAAACAAAGGTTAAGAGGAAGCAGTGCACAAAGGTAGAAATCAGAATGGCTAACATCACCAGCAATCAGAAATGTCGATTAAAACAACACTGATATACCACTTTGCACCCATTAGGTGGGCAAAAACTAGGAAGGTGGATAATGCTTGTCAAATACATGGGGACCTGGGACCCTGCTCACATAGACAGGCTGGTGCAACCACTTTCCAGAAAAGCAACTGGCTGGTCTTGGCTAAATTAAATGTGCCTATTTCCATGGCCCAGCAACTCCACTGCGGGATATGTGTATCCCAAAGAAACTCACACATAGCTCCGTTAGGGCATGTGTTCAAGGATAGTCTTTGTTTGTGGTAGCAGGAAGGTGGAAGCAGCTCACAAAACACATAAGTAAAAGGTGATGGGTCTAGACTAAAGAATGCTATGCAGCACCCCAAAGCAATGAGCTAAAAGTACACATAGAAATGGGGTAGACTTAAAATGTGTGTTGAATGATAATAGTAAAGCATATAATAAGAATCAGTGCCATTTCGTTAAATAGAACATAAATATGTGCACAAAACAACACTGTCAATATTTCAGGGACATATATCTTTTCAAGAACATGGTGAGGGCCAGGCACAGTGGCTCACATCTGTAATCCAAACACTTTGGGATGCCAAGGAAGGAGAATTACTTGAAGCCAGGAGTTTGAGACCAGCCTAGGCAACAGTGAGAACTTGTCTCTACAAAAAATTTAAAAACTGGCCCAGCATGGTGGTGCACACCTGGAGTCCCAACTACTTGGGAGGCTGAGGTCGGAGGATCACTTAAGCCTAGGAGTTCAAGGCTGCAGTGAGCTGTTAGACCATTGCACTAGAGCCTGGGTGACAAAGCAAGACTGTCTCAAAAAAAAAAAAAGAAAAAGAGCATGGGGCCAGGCGTGGTGGCTCACCCCTGTAATCCCAGCACTTTGGAGGCCGAGGCGGGTGGATCACCTGAGGTCAGGAGTTTGAGACCAGTCTGGCCAACGTGGTGAAATCCTGTCTCTACTAAAAATACACAAAATTGGCCAGGCATGGTGGTGTGTGCCTGCAGTCTCAGCTACTCAGGAGGCTGAGACAGGAGAATTGCTTGAACCCAGAAGGTGGAGGCTGCAGTGAGCCGAGATCGCGCCACTGCACTCCAGCCTGGGTGACAGAGCGAGATTCCACCTTAAAAAAAAAAAAAAAAAAAAAGGAGCCTGGTAGGGGAGTGGGGAGAATACAGAAAGAAAAACAGGAGGCTTACACTGACCACAGAGGATAGTGAGCTGTGAATGCAAATGCATGATGAACCAAGTTCTCTGTGTCAGAGACATTTTTTTTAATTAAATAAATAACACAAGTTAAATATTTCACTGAACTTATTCTGGATGATTCTTAAAAAAAAGAAATTTAGACAAGCAAAAAAAAATTCACTCATGTTCCCCAACACTCAAAGATAACCATTGTTAATATTCCTAATGTTTTCTCAATGGAATACTTTTTAAAGTTATTTCACATAGCTATTTTACATACAGGTGAGTTATATTTCTGCTACTTTTTATATAGCTATGTTACATATAAATGATTTATAGTTTTCCCACTTTGTTTTTATTTACTATGATAAAATAGGAGTTCTTAAGGTTAAATAAGCTATGGTAAAGGGGCTTTAAAAGTGTCCTGCAGCCAGATTTGCTGCCTTGCATAATGAGGTCACTTCCAGGTGTGTTTTAGGGGGAAAAAAGATGCCTTATGAAAAAAAAAAAACAGACATTTCAGTTATTTAATGAGTGTACATGATATTCACCTCCTTCACTTTTTACATCAAAAGAGTTATTGCTAAAAGTACCCTCAGGTTTGGACAATAAATAAATTTCCTTGATTGGGTTGTTAATTTGTAAGCATTCTGCACTATCTCACAGCTATGGAATGCCACCAACAGCAGTTTTGCCTTCACAATAAACCTATTCCTACGGCTTAAATTCTAAGTAGTTTAACCCCTGAAGTGCTTTCATGGCTGCCTTCCTGAGGGCCATAAGAGTAAAGCTGTAATTGAGGAAGTCAAGAAAACAGGACAAAACGAACCAAAAATTATCTTAAGTATTTATCTGACTTATGCTGTATTTCTAAGTGGTATTCTAAATTACATATTGTTTTTCCTATGATGCTCTTTCTGAATTCTTATTTCTGCCTGGAACCAGAATTCAGTTTAAGCTAGGCTGTTTCTATAAGACCAGAAAGATACCAACAGCAAATAATTGCCATTTCAAAACCAGCCAATCCATATTGTATGATTTCAGATTAAATGAAGAGAAAACAGACTCAGAAATATACTACCACACTTGGATCAACAAGACGCTGTGATATTGGAAGCTGACTTTTATCTAAATCACTTCAGTAGTTTTCCAGGGCAGCCACTGTGGCCAGGCAATTTGCTCCTCTCTGGGCCAGTGGTATCCTGTTTGAGGACTAAGCCCATCTCTCTTAAATAAAAAGATATCACTTCTCCACGAAGTGGGCTTTGGCTAGCAGATCCTTGGTGAATTCCAGGTTTGCAAGATGTAACCCAGCAAGATGTGAAGTTATTCTTTCCCTCATATTCCCCTAATCAATAAAGAGAAATAACATTATACATATGTACTTCATAGTGTTACTAAGGATATGTTCTGGATACTGTGTTAGTTTGGACTGCTGTAACAAAAATATCATAGGATGGATAGCTTAAACAATAGAAATTTATTTCTCTCAGTCCTGGAGGCTGGGAAGTTCAAGATCAAGGTGCCAGCAGATCTGGTTTCTGGTGAAGGCTGTCTTTCTGGTTTGCAGATAGCCACCTTCCCCCTGTGTCCTCACATGGCAGAAAGTGGTCATCTCTCTTGTATCTCTTCTTATGGAGGCACTAATGACATCATAAGGGCTCCATCCTCATGACCTAATTACCTCTCAAAGACCCCACCTCCAAATGCCATCACATTGGGGATTAGGATTCAACACATGCATTTGGGAGGGGATACACACATTCAGTCCATAGCAGACACCAGGCTCCCTACTTCTGTGGGGCCAGCCACATGGTCTGGCATACCAGAGAGAATGTCCTCTTTCTTGAGATCAATAGACCTGGACTATATACCAAATGTAAAACAAACTTCCAATAAATGTCAAATATCACTTCTAAATTAAGAAAGGCATCATTTACATATACACTTGAGTGATTTTCTAATCTATAATTATGGTTTGCCTTGTTAGCTGACATACTAAAAGAACTTTGATTGGGTCATTAACATTAGGGACTCCCCACCTGCTGCAGGCTTCCTAGGTTACCATTATTCTCTTTTAGCTTAGAAAAGAATTACACTAATATACAATTATTTATTATCAAGCTAGAAGTAGTCAGGAATCAGGAGAGCCATGGAAAGGGGTTCTTGTGCAATTTACAAATTTAATAAATGCTGAAAATGCCACAATTGTTTTTATAGCATCCTTTCATAAACCACATCACAATTCCACAAGTCTACCCATCTATATCCTAGGTTGGAGCAAATCATTCTTGTGCATGCCCACATGTATGTGAAAAGCTACACAGCTTTTCTCAGTAATATTGAAAGCCTGACACCCACATGATCGCTTTCCCAGTAAGATGCCAATGCTGAGTCATTATTCTATCCCTCTATTGAAATACTCTTTTTTTTTTTTTTTTTTTTGAGACAGAATCTTGCTCTGTTGCCCAGGCTTCAGTGCAGTGGTGAATCACAGCTCACTATAGCCTCAACCTCCCAGGTACAAGCTATCCTCCCACTTCAGCCTCTGAAGTAGCTGGGACTACAGGCATGCGCCACCATGGCCAGCTAATTTTTTAATTTTTTTTTTTGTAGAGACAGAGTCTCCATATGTTGCCCAAGCTAGTGTCAAACTCCTGGGCTCAAGAGATCTTCCTGCCTAATCCTCCCAAAGTGCTAGGATTACAGGCATGAGCCACCACGCTTGGCCATACTGAAGCACTCTTGAAAGATTCAGATGTCTCTAATATGTGAATCTCTCCTTATCTGCCCTGAGCATAAGACAGAACTCTCTGAACACAGGGGTCTAAGTCACCTTTGTATCTCACTGTCTAGCACACTATTGGCAAAGTTGACTCAAAAAAAGGTTTGTTGATGAACTCAATGATTCATGTATCTCAATATTTCTTTGTTAAATACCTCCATTTTCTTTAGTTGGAGATGAGAAGGGCCAAATTTGCTCATCAACGGTAGCTTCCATCTGAAGCTTGCCAAAAAGTCTGGCTTTTTCTAAACTATGCCCAAATCAAGGATGAAACACAGAAGTAAAACACTGGCAATCAGTAGATGTTGCTGTCAAATGCTTCTCCTTTGAATGGAGAAAGTACTCATTACTTGCAGACCTTCTTAAGGGGACTATGAAAGAACCTGCCAAGTAAATTTCCCCTACAATGGTCTTGGGTAGAGAGTGGTAGATGCTATAACAGCAAACTCAATTAATCCATGTCTTTTGTCTCTTAAAGAATGCTATTCAGACTAGCCTGGGCAACACGGTGAGACCCCCGCTTCTACAAAACCTTAAAAAATTAGCCAAGTATGGTGGCATGCACCTGTAGTCCCAGCTACTTGGGAGACTGAGATCGCTTGAGCCCAGGGGGTTGAGGTTGTAGTTAGCCTAGATCACACCACTGCACTCCAGCCTGGGGACAGAGCAAGACCCTGTCTCAAAAAAAAAAAAAAAAAAATACCGAGTCCAATAGCAGGCCTCATATATGGCCATTTTATACTGGTTTCGCCTCAAACACAAAAATATACATAACCAAAGGTTAGATGCTTTAAGATTTTAATATATATTCTTGTGCTCTGTGAATTATACCCAGGGATTCTGTCACGAGCAAGTGGCAGATCTGCTGACGAAGACTCTCCTTGACTTAACTACAGTCAAGCTCCTCTGAGCCCTCTGCTCGACTAGGCCTAACCTTGGGCTTCCCTCTCTGTCCTTGTCCTTCCCTCATGTCCTTGGGGGCCACCATGCCCCCATCCTGTGCCTATAAAAACCCTGAGACCCTAGTGGGCAGAGACTCAAGCAGCTGCATATCTAGAGGAACACACCAGCAGAAGAGCACACAAGTGACTGGACGTCTAGAGAAGCAGAGGGGCAGAAGAACACACTAACAGAAAAACACACCAACAGACTCCAGCAGGCCATCGAGAGCAGAATAGTGGGATGGCACAGAGTTCAGCCCAGGGCAGTCTGACTCCAGGGAAAAACCACCTTCCCACTCATCCTCCTCTGGCTCCCCAACCATCTGAGGAGAGCTACTTCTGCCATTCAGTAAAACCTTGCACTCATTCTCCAAGCCCACATGTGATCCGATTTTTCTGGTACACTAAGGCAAGAAGCTGGGATACAGAAAGCCCTCTGTCCTTGCAGTAAGACAGAGGTTCAAATCGAGCTGATTAACACAAGCCACCTGTGGACGGCAAAACTGAAAGAGTGCATTGTAACACACACCCACTGGGGCTTTTGGAGTTGTCAACACTCAACCCTAGATGCTGCCATGGGGTCAGGGCCCATGCTCTCCACGACCTGCCCGTCTGCATGCTCTCCCTAGGGATATACCAGTGGGGTACCAAAGCAAGCCACAACCCCATGGCACACACTGCAAGGGAGACAAGGGAACTTCTCCCATTTCATTAGCATGTGTGGCTATTGAGCATTGAAATGTGGCTAGTCTGAATTTAGACATGCTAAAAGTGTCATATTTACACCAAGTTTTGAAGACTTAATATGGGAAAAGGAATGTAACATATCCCATTAGTAAATTTTATATTGATTACATGTTGAAATCTATGTTTTAGATATACTGGGTTAAAATTACTCAATTACTAAAAGTAATTTCACCTGTTTCTTTTTACTTTTTTAACATGGCTGCCAGAAAATTTCAAGTAATGCATGTGGGTAACTCACATTATATTTTTTGGATAGCATAGGTCTACAGAGCAGCTAGAGTAAAGAAGGAAAGAGAAAGGGGATGTCTCTGCCTGTTAATGAAAGAGTGACAGCCTTCACAGTGACTCACAACTTTCAGGATGCTTTGATTCTGGGCAGCATTTTTGGAGAAGTTGGACACACTAGGTCTCAGGAGGATCTCTGGGAACTGTCTGGGATGCTAGCCAATAATTGATCTTGCCTGCATTTATAATACAATGATGCATCTACTCAATTCCTACTCATCTCTCAGGATTTGGTTCAAGCACTGTATTAAGGCCTTCCCCAGCTAGATCATATCTTACAGGTCATCTGTATTCTCTGCTGCATCATTCAGAGTCAAGCCCCTCAGTGTGTGCACAATATCTGTAACAGTCTAAATTAATTATTAGCCTATTCCCTGTATATTTTTCCTTAGTATCTCTCATAATTATCTTTCTCACTAAATAGAGAAGTAGAATCTCATCTGAAATAAGAATGCTGCTTAGGTTGGGCGTGGTGGCTCATGCATGTAAACCCAGCACTTTGGGAGGCCAAGGTGGGCAGATCACAAGGTCAAAAGATGGAGACCATCCTGGCCAACATGGTGAAACCCCATCTCTACTAAAAATACAAAAAATTAGCCGGGAGTGGTGGCATGCGCCTGTAATCCCAGCTACTCAGGAGGCTGAGGCAGGAGAATTGCTTGAACCCAGGAGGCAGAGGTTGCAATGAACCGAGATTGTGCCACTGCACTCCAGTCTGGTAACAGAGGGAGACTCTGTCTCAAAGAAAAAAAAAAAAAAAAGCCGCCTAAACAATATAGAAAAAAAAATATCACACAATATCACCTTTGTGTGGTATGTCTCTAGAAGAACCCAGAGCAATCTGGTAACATGACCTCCAGGGAAGGGAACAAAGTAGTTGAGGACAGAGGTTAAAGAGAGTCTTTTCTGTGACCTTTTATTTTGGAACATCATGTCATACATTCTTTTAGAAACTTTTTTAAGAGACTATCTTCACCAAATAGAAAAAAAAGTTTTTAAAACTTCGATTCTATTGAAGCCTTGTAAAAAGATTTTCTTGCATCACATACTTTAGATCAGCAGTTGACCAACTTTTCCTGTAAAGGGTCAGATAGTAAAAGTTTTAGGCTTTGTGAATCTCTGTGTCAACTACTATCCTTTTGTAGCATGAAAGCAGCCATAGACAAGACATAAAGGAATGGGTGTGGCTGTGTTCCAATAAAACTTTATTTACAAAAATGGGCAGGATTGAGCCTGGGTGGGGTAGGAGGTAGGGAGAAGGCACATCTTTAAATAATGCCTCCTTTGTACAATACAGAATTTATAATCATGCCCTTTACTTTTTCATTCTTAAACAGGCTAAAACAAATCTTTTAATTCAAATAAAGAATTATGCTTAGGGCTGGGCACAGTGGCTTACACCTGTAATCTCAGCACTTTGGGAGGCTGAGGTGGGCGAATCACCTGAGGCCAGGAGTTCAAGACCATCCTGGCCAGCACAGTGAAACCCCATGTCTACTAAAAATAGAAAAAAATAGCCAGGCATGGAGGGGCATGCCTGTAATCCCAGCTACTTGGGAGGCTGAGGCAGGAGAAACTCTTGAACCCAGGAGGCAGAAGTTGCAGTAAGCCAAGATCACACCACTACACTCCAGCCTGGGTGACAGACCAAAACTTCATCTCAAAAAAAAAAAAACAATTATGCTTAGAAAGTTTGGGAAAAAAGAAAGATGATAGGGAAACAGGAGAAAAGCATGTCATTTATGAGATAAAACCGTGGTCTGTGATATCCCCTCAGAAAAGCAGATGTTTCAAAAGCCATGAAAGAAAAATCTCATCCTATCAGAAATCTTGGTATGAATCAATGGTGGCAACAAAGAAATCACATTCTGAGTTGAAAATTACTTTTGCATCTTCATATCTCTGAAAACGCTGAAACAATATATACTTGTGCAAATCAACTCAGAAGTTGCTACTCCAGAAATGTAGATCATATAAATTATCTAAATATCAATCTCTTACCATTAAATGTTCTACAGAAGTGATCATCATGACAAGTAGTCTCATCACCCTGGTCTGCAGCATATGACAGGTTTCTCTAGTTCAGAGAATCCCCTTGAGAGGATGATTCAGCCTGGAAAACTTTAGTTTCCTGGGATGCTGGCTCCAACCTCCAGGTTCTAGGTTTTTAGCTTACTCTACAGAATTCTTCCAGCATCCTGACTGAAAACATAGTCTCCCTCAGAGAAAACAAATCAAAGCAATACATCTGTCTTCAAAACAATTTCTTATTGAAGAAAAATATGAAAGTTTAAGACAACACTCAAGCTTAAAAATGAGCTCTATGATCAAACGGTATCAACTGGATTCTCCAACTTTTCACTATTATTTGTCTCAGAGGAAGCAGGTAATACTGACGAATCCATATGGATGGAAAGTGGGCCTCACTCAGGAGCAATGAAACTGAATGACGTCCATGGAATTTGCCATTATCTTTGAGTGATATTCAGGGACATCAATCTCAAATATCAGAAGCTGCTTGTATCAGGTACACATGAAAATACATGGGAACAATAGACACTGGGGACCATTAGACTGGGGAGAGAGTGTGGGAGGAAGCACAGAAAACTACCTATTGGGGACTACACTCACTACCTGGGTGATGGGATCATTTGTACCCCAAACCTCAGTGTCATGCAATATACCCAAGTAACAAACCTGCACATGTACCCCCAAATCTAAAATAAAAGTTGAAAACTTTTTTAAAAGAAGCTGCCTGTGATGGGGTTCAGGACACACTACCCCAAAATATGTCACTTTAGCATATCAAGTATTTGAAGCTGAAGAAATCTGAGAAAACCACAAAAGCAGGAAGGTCTCTCTGACACTTCCCTGCCCTTCTCCCCTGATGCAGGTCATTAAGACCCTGGGTGAAATGTGCCTTCTCTAGACCTGGAGGAAAGGAGCATTCTTATCTCTGAAGACACAGGACACAGAGAATGTGAACCAACAGGCCTTACTAAGTTCCCCCAGTTCATTACCCCAGATCATTCTCTTTGCCCTATCATATTTCTCCATTAATCTTGTGAAAGAAAAATAAATCTTGGGGCCCCAAAATCACTAAGCTAAAGGGAAAAGTCAAGCTAAGAACTGCTTAGGGCCAACCTGCCTCCCATTCTATTCAAAGTCATCCCTCTGCTCACTGAGATAAATGAATATCTGATTGCCTCCTTTGGAAAAGCTAATCAGAAACTTAAAAGAATGCAACCATTTATCTCTCCTGACCTAGAAGCCTGGAAGCGGTGACACACTGTGGAGTCCTGCCCACAAGCAGCACACATTGATCCACCATACAAAACCCCTAGGCCACAGCTCAGTTCTTCCTTTTAAGAAAAAAAAAATGTGGGACACAAATAATCTAAGAATGAGGAGAAACCAAGGAGAATGACACCCTTTCGAGCACTCCTTAGGTTTTATGACACCTCTACTTACCAGAGTTAATGCAAAATGGAAGTAATATGGTTTTTGTGCACATTTACATTAAGGAAAAAGCCTTAAGGTTGACCTGAAAACTATGGAGTTCCTAAGTTCTCTTTTTCTCTATTTTTCTTTTCTGCCTGCTTTAAATCTGCTGTTATTTTTCTATTAAGATGAAAAGCACTGTTTGGATCAAACAGGTTCTTTTTGCAAGGCAGTGAATTTGTATTCATCTCATGGCTAAAGTTCTGAAGTAAAAGCTACAGGATCTTTGTGTGTGTGTGTGTGTGTGTGTGTGTGTGTGTGTACATGTGTGTATATATTTGAAAGGCCTTTATAATCTCTATAATTTTATGTTTAATTGGCAATTAAATCCATTTTAATTTCCCTCTAGAACACCAGACTTTTTCTCTCCTGCCTTAGGATGTAAATTTTGCTATTTGACTTTCACCTGAGTTGTTTCCTTTAATATGCAAATGTAAAGCTATTTAACTGACAACTGCCTAGGGTAATAAAACAGGTTATTAAGAATTTGGAAGTCTAAGATAGGGAAAAAGGTTTTTATGAATCTGTAACATGTATTTCTATCAGCATGCCTAATACATTTATGTATTCGTGTTGCATACACACTGTTTCACTCCTGAAAATACATAAAAGAGCTCTAATTAATTGGCTTAAAAAATAAAGCACTTGAATCAAATACTTAATAAGGAAAAAAGAAAACACTGGTCAAATGCTTTCCAAGGTTGTGTAACTTAAGAAAAATCTTTAATAAATAAACTAGCTTTAAAATTATTGATAAAGTAATATTAGAAATGTCTTATGAATTGCCAGCATACATTTTCATTTGTATTTATTAATCAAGCAATTTCATACTTATCCCACCAAATACTATAAGGTGTCAAAATTTGGCATGGGGTTACAAAACTATAAACCCATCCCAAAACAGAATGATTTTTGCTTGTGTAAACTTTAATAAATAAGACATTGATATTGGTTTAAATAAAAATAGCTACATTTTAGGTTTAGTAAGATTACCATGACTTCTAATCTTGTGGCTTTAGGCAGTCTAGTCCACAGGCATGTAAGGTTTGTTTTGGGAAGGGACTGTTATCATCTTTGTTTCAAAGCTAAACTATAAACTAAGTTTCTCCCAAAGTTGGTTCAGCCTATGCCCAAGAATAAACAAGGACAGCTTGGAGGTTAGAAGCAAGAAAGTTCAACTTTTATTGCATCTCACCATTTTCTGTTTTCTCTCCCCTTTTAAATAGAGCTGGGAGTGGTGGCACGTGCCTGTAGTCCCAGCTACTCAGGAGGCTGAGGCAGGAGAATCGCCTGAACCCAGGGGGCGGAGGTTGCAGTGAGCCGAGATAGCACACCTGCACTCTAGCCTGGCTACAGAGCAAGACTCCATCTCAAAAAAGAAAAAGGTGTGAAACAGTAACACTCTCCTTCAACTCATTTTCAGCTCTTATAAGCTTTTTTCCTTAAGTTCTGTTTGTTGTGGACTAATGCTAACAATGTTTTCTTAAAAGTCTAAAGAAAATGTTTTCTTCCAACATAATATTCTGTGCAGTGTAGATCTTTTCTTTTGCCTTTTGGTAAATGGCCTAACAGATTTTACATTTTATTGAAACAATTCCTATGCCATCATTATTATTAAGTTTGGGTTTGCTTAGGAAAAAAACTGAGATTAAAATTTTTTTTAATTAAGGTTATTACATCCGTGTATACAGAAAGATGTATGTGCTTTTTAAAGTACTTGTGACACTGAGTTACAGGGCTTTGACTCCTGGGTCTAAAAAGGATACCAAGTCCTGCTAAATCTTAAACACTGACAGCAATTATAGCTTCATCTTCAGGCATTGTAGAAGATGTCAATCAAAATAAACTGCATTCCTGAGACACAGGGCCAGAAATTAAAGCTATTCAACTTGCCAAGGTCCAGGGACTACTGCAGAAGACACAGACATGTGAGATTGTAAGGGCTGATTTTGAGAGATAAAATAAGTTCAGCTTCTCTATAAATTAATCATTAATGTCAAAGGCACTCTGATGCAAGACCAGCATATGTTGCCCCTATGTCAGATTAACAAGATTTTCTTGAACCATTAACTGACTACTTAATAAAGGTTATAAAAAGCTTATGGAAGTTATATCTTATGGTCAAGATTAACATTTTATAGATTGTAACATTTTGAAAAACAAATTTAATTGACTTTATGCTGCTTTTATTAGGGCTTATTGTTTAGAAAATTAAGTCTCCTCTCTCAAAGAATGAAGGTTTTCACCTTTTTTTGAAATCCTTGAGTTATCACTTTGGTCAAATGAATGACTTATTTTACAATGACCTGTGATATTAAGTGTTTTAAGCCTTTGATATTTGACAAACTTTCCAAAATCAAATTATAAATTATGTCTTTTTCTGACTTAATCCTTTAAGATACCAGGTTCCCTAAAATCCAAAAATAACATAATTTGGCTTATTTGGTACAAAATTATACAGGAAACATTGCCAAATATGAAGTGGTGTTTGGTTTTCTTTGGACCATATTTGTATAAATGTTATTGATATGTTTTCCAAAATTATGGGAAATTCCTATAATTCTAATATGCTTAGTGTACATTATCAGTAATAATTATAACTGTTATGTTAAATTATTGTGTGCCACAGAGGTAACAAATTTCCTTGTCAATTGTGTCCTTGACTATGGCTGCCCTTAAACATTTGGTCATCCGTAGGCAATTGCTGTCTTGTTTCGGTCCTCTTTAGAAGGTGATTTTATAATCAGCTATAAAACTCAAACAGGTGCTCTTGAATACAAGTTTCTGATAACTTTGGAGACTCCAACATCAGAATAGAAGAAAAACCTTTAGGACTCATGGAGAACTGAAATGTTTATGAATATCAAGCAGAACAGGAATTTACTGCATGGACTGAAGTAATACAAGATTGAGGTAATCTTTTTCACTTTTTGCTTAAAATATTGCTGATCCTTTGTTTTGTTTTTTTAGAGTCAAGGAAACTTTTCTTTTGAGCTATGGACAGCTTTTAACAATTTAGTATACTATGAACAAAACTTAGAACATATTTGTTTCTCTCTACCTGATTTCTCCAGAATTTGGAAACTATTTGTGAGCATTCTTAACTTATGGCAACATAGTTATTTGCATAAGTGCAATAAGAATCTGTTTTCATGGCCAGGTTCAGTGGCTCATGCCTATAATCTCAGAACTTTGGGAGGCCAAGGTGCCCAGATCACAAGGTCAGGAGATCAAGACCATCCTGGGCAATGTGGTGAAATTCCATTTCTACTAAAAATACCAAAATTAGCTGGGCATGGTGGTATGTGCCTGTAATCACAACTACTCAGGAGGCTGAGACAGGAGAATGGCTTGAACCAGGGAGTCAGAGGTTGCAGTGAGCCATGATTGCACCATTGCACTTCAGTATGGCAACAGAGTGAGGCTCTGCCTCAAAAAAAAAAAAAGAAAAAAAAAAAAGAATCTATTTTCCTTTATAATAGGACACAATTAGAGAAACTGATTATTTTGCAAAGGGTTTGACTGGAATGTTGTGCTTTCCTTTAAGGAACCAAACTTGATTTATGGAGCCAATAAAGGCCTCTTGGAGATGCTGGCCTCATACCTAGTCTACATAGTCCCTGTACAGGATTCCTGACCTGTGGTAGGTAAAGCATACCACTTTCTGACAGGTCCAGGACCCCCAAGTTTATCTTGGAACCTCAAGAGGAGAGGAATTCACCCAACTCATAGGTATTTGATGGTACAAATCCGTGGCTGAGCTTGGCTTTTAAAAAGTTTTATCTGAGATTCCTTCTATGAAACAAATTTCCATCAAAGCCAATTTAAAAGCCTATGTAAAAAAAAATAATTATTATTATTCTTGCTGCACTTTATACAAATAATCAGGCCAAGTATAATAAAGCAAATTGGTCCTACTGTGATCTCTCTTTAGTAAAAATGGGAAACTGCAGAGAGAAAAATTATTTTTTAAAAACTGTAGTACACTTGTTGTTAGATTCTAGCCTTGCCTAATGTTTTTCAATGGTTATTATTATCTTCTACAGTTTGGACTGAACTCTAATTTTTCTTGGCTACAAGTCTTCAAAATAATGTTTTCAATTTTTTTCCTTCTTTTTCCCCATTTTTTTCCTAATTTGGAGTCACTGAAAACTAAACTGTGCTTCTGTAAAGCCCTGTGAACTGAAGCTAGACAATTTAAACTTCAGAAGAAAATAACAACAACCTATTTATATAATAAGCCACTTTCATCCCTGCCCACTGATACATAAACTTCAGAGTAATGTGGCCTATATCGATTTTCCAGGATTGTTCTTTGTTGTCGTTTTTCTCCCTTCCTCCCTGTATTTTCTCGTCATAAGACATACAACTTCACAACCTGCTAAGATTGAACTTTCCTAATAACTGGGGACCTACCCATCTAAGAATAAACCATCCTAGCCATGAGAGATCAGATGAAACCTGGGACCAGAGACTCATTTTCTCCTAAAATGCTTTCTCCAAAAGATTTTTAAAAAGAAAAGGGAGTAAATATGAAAGGAAAATAAATCCCAGGGCCCCCATATCACTAAGCAAAAGGGAAAATTCAAGCTGGAAACTGCTTAGGGCCAACCTGCCTCCCATTATATTCAATGTCACCTCTCTTGCTCACTGAGATAAGTGCATGTCTAACTGCCTCATTTGGAAAGGCTAAAGAATGCAACCATTTGTCTCTTATCTATTAATAACCTGGAAGCCCCCTACCCCCATGCCTATAATCCCAGGACATTGGGAGGCCAAGGTTGGCAGATCACAAGGTCAGGAGCTCGAAACCAGCCTGGCCAACATTTTGTAAAAAATGTATTTAAAAAATGTATAAAACTGTCTCAAAAAAAAAAAAAAAAAAGTATAAAACTAAGCTGTGCCCCAACCACCCTGGGCACATTTCGTCAGGACTTCCTGAGGCTGTGTCATGGATACACATCCTCTACCTTGGCAAAATAAACCTTCTAAATTAACTGAGACCTGTCTCAGATTTTCTAGGTTCATGCGCCTTTGCCTCGAGTTGTCACACCTTTCTGGACAGAACCAGTGTCCATCTTACACATATTGATTGATGTCTCATGTCTCCCTAAAATGTGTAAAACCAAGCTGTGCCCCGACCACCTTAGGCACATGTCATCAGGACCTCCTGAGGCTGTGTCATGGATGCACATCCTCAACCTCAGCAAAATAAACTTTATAAATTAACTGAGATCTGTCTCAGATTTTGGGGATTCACAATCTCTACTCTCCACCAAACCTACTATAAAAAACACTCAGCTTTAACTGCTTCTTTGGGTCTTCATTTTCTGATGAACGTTCATGTGTCACATAAAACTTAAATTTGTCCACTTTTCTCTCGTTAGTCTGTCTTTTGATATAGGGCCTCAGCCATGAACTTAGAATGGGTAGAGAAAAAAAATATTTTTCCTCCCTTACACATTTCTAAGTATCTTACCTGATTTTCGATGGCACCTTTGGGTTGCAGAACCTTAGCTGTAGGAGAAATGGTGGTGAGGGCCAATGTCTGGCACTAACTTTAACAGACTATAGATGTGTATGTAAATAGTACTTATTTTAACAAAATAGAAAGTGCAAGAAAGAAATATAGCAACAAAAGTGACAATTAAGATTGGAAGAGACCCATTTTTTTTTTTTTTTTTGAGATGGTCTCACTCTGTCTCCCAGGTTGGAATGCAATGGTGCCATCACAGGTTACCTCAGCCTTGACCTCCCGGGCTCAAGTGATCCTCACACCTTAGCCTCTCGAGTAGCTAGGAGTATAGGCATACACCACCAAGACCAGCTAATTCTTTTAATTTTCCATAGAGATGGCGTCTCACTATATTGCCCAGGCCAGTCTTGAATTCCTGGGATGAAGCTGTCCTCCTGCCTCAGCCTCCCAAAATGTTGGGATTATAGGCATGAGTTACCATGCCCAGCCCTCGCTCCATTCTTAATTGTCATTTAGCCTACACTTTCACTTCATTGACACCAAGCAGATGAAGATACCATTGAAACAGTGCCACCATTCACCCAACTGTCCTGTCAGTCAGGAAAAGCACATCTCCACTGGGTCTCGGAGCTCTTGGCCCATTGCCTTTGCACTGTGTGACCACACACAAAACCAAGTAAATCATTTACCTGCTTTGTTCAGGAGGCTGTCCTTGGTTCTCTAGTTTGTGATAGGACCCCATTTTACACTCTCTCAAGCCCCCTTATTCTTCTTCTTTGGTACTGTCATAGTCCCTCAACATATGACAATTATTAATATAATTAAATACTTATTTCTCTATAGATTTGTTTAAAGCCACCTTCCCCCAAGAGATGGTCGTGTCTTAAGGCAGGTTTGTTACAGATGACAGGCTCTTGGGCCCATCATGTAACAAGTTAAAAAAAAAAAAAAAAATTAGCATGGGGACAAGCAGATTTCCCAGACAAGGCTTTTATCTTGAGGTTTGTGCTCGAGTGCAGGGGTGACACCAGGGGTACAGGGATCCCTCAGGCTGACTCCCTGAAAAGGTGGTAGGGATTTTTTTATTAGACAAACACAGGAATTGGTATCGGGGTAGGGTATGCAGGCTGGCCTGGGGAATTGTTATCTTGAGTAATGGGCCACCTAGGGGTCTGGCCAGCAGTAACAGGCTGCAAATCAATTGCTCAGCGTTCCTTCCCTTCCCAAGATGGGACAGTCTGCAACCTTGGTTTGATGTTTAGATTTCCTAAAGCCAGTTCCCGGAATTCTTTTAAGTAAAAGGCATGGTTAAACATTATGAAAGCACAGAAGAATGGCTATTTTCTTTGTAAGCCTAAAGCCTTATCTAAAGCCAATTGTCAGCAAGGCAGTGGTGTGGGTTTTGTGATCAGCGAGACAAGAAGAAAAAAAAATATGTGAAAAAGGAACTGAGTCCCTTTTCTATTCTATGTGAGGTTACTCCCCACTGTACCCCCAGCCCCTGACATTGTCAGAGGCTTTTGAACCAGAGTGACTCCATCTTGAATAGGGGCTGGGTAAAACAAAGCTGAGACCTACTGGGCTCCATTTCCAGGAGGTTAGGCATTCTTAGTCACAGGATGAGATATGAGGTTGGCAGGACTGGCATCACAAGACACAGGTCAGAAAAACTCTGACCATAAAATAAGATGCAGTACAGAAGCTAGCCAAAACCAAGATGGTGACAAAAGTGACCTCTAGTCATCCTCACTGCTCATTATACTCAAATTATAATGTATTAGCATGCTTAAGGAAGCTCTCACTAGCACCATGACAGCTTACAAATGCCATGGCAGTATTCAGAAGTTACTCTGTATAGTCTAAAAAGGGGAGGAACCCTCAGTTCCAGGAATTCCCCACCCCTTTCCCAGAAAACTCATGAATAATCTACCCCTTATTTAGCATATAATCAAAAAATAACCATAAGTATACCCAGTCAGCAGCTTGTGCTGCTGCTGTGTCTATGGAGTAGCCATTCTCTTGTCTCGTTTACTTCTCTAATAAAGTTTATTCTATGGATTTGCCCAAAATTCTTTCTTGCGCAAGATCCAAGAACCCTCTCTTGGGGTCTGGACTGGGAACCCTATCACCATGCCTGGCTCAAGAAACATTTGTTGAGTAATGATTTATAGTAACTTTCTGTGCTCATGTCTCACTCTTGTTCCAGTACCTGTATTCTAAGCAGCCATGCTACTGTCCTTCTGTGCTTCCCTACATTCCAAGTTCAAGGGTACAGGCTGGTTTATTGTTTCTTTTTCTTTTTTTTTTTTTTGAGACGGAGTTTCGCTCTTGTTACCCAGGCTGGAGTGCAATGGCGCGATCTCGGCTCACTGCAGCCTCCGCCTCCAGGTTTCAGGCAATTCTTCTGCCCCAGCCTCCTGAGTCGCTGGGATTACAGGCACGCGCCACCATGCCCAGCTAATTTTTTGTATTTTTAGTAGAGACGGGGTTTCACCATGTTGACCAGGATGGTCTCGATCTCTTGACCTCGGGATCCACCCGCCTCGGCCTCCCACAGTGCTGGGATTACAGATTTGAGCCATCGCCCCGGCCGGTTTATTGTTTCTTAAGGGCTTGTCTTTCCGGTCTTGTTTACATGCATCATTAGCCCACAGGAAATCATTACGTTACAAGTGACTTTAGAAATCACAATCATTAAAATTGAAAACTTCCATTTAAACCAGACTATCCCTTTGTGATGTTAAAAGTGTCGCCTCTGGCCAGACCAGGTGGCTCATGCCTGTAATCCCAGCACTTTGGGAGGCCGAGATGGGTGGATCATGACGTCAGGAGATCGTCAGGAGATCGAGACCATCCTGGCCAACATGGTGAAACCCCTGCCTCTACCAAAAATACAAAAAAATTAGCTGGGTGTGGTGGCACACACTTATAGTTCCAGCTACTCAGGAGGCTGAGGCAGGAGAATTGCTTGAATACAGGAAGCAGAGATTGCAGGAAGCCGAGATCACGCTGCTGCACTACAGCCTGGGCGACAGTGCGAGACTCTCAAAAAAAAAAAAAAAAAAAAAAAGTGTCGCCTCTGGCTGGCAGTGGCTCACGCCTGTAATCCCAGCACTTTTGGAGGCCAAGGGAGGCAGATCACCTGAGATCAGGAGTTCGAGACCAGCCTGGCCAACATGGAGAAACTCGTCTCTACTAAAAGTACAAAAATTAGTCAGGTGTGGTGGCAGGCGCCTGTAATCCCAGCTACTCAGAAGGCTGAGGCAGGAGAATCTCTTGAACCCCGCAGGTAGAGGTGCAGTGAGCCAAGATGGCGCCATTGCACTCCAGCCTGGGCGACAAGAGCGAGACTCCCTCTCAAAAACAAAAAAAAGTGTCACCTCTGAGCTTCTGACCCACTCCCTATGAGGCCTATTCTAGCTTTTTAACCTACCTCTTGTGGGCTTTTCATTTGGAGCCTCTTGTGATCTTCAAGCTGTAATTTTTACAAGTGGAGTGCTAAAGCTCTTTAATATTTTTGTTTACCAGAATTACTCATTTCATTTCTGTATGTGCTTGGTAGATGAATTTTCTGTGGTATCTTACAAAATAAGGCCGTAATACCTTATGGCATTAAAAAAAAAAAAAAGGTGGGGGGCAAAACCACCACAAAAACATTAGCTGAACAACTAAAATATTTAAATGAGTATTACAAAGCTTAAATGTAGGTAACAACTAAGTCATATCAAGCACATCCAACAGGAAAAATTAGAAAGCATACTAGCTAAGAATGTCAGGGAATGGGGCAAGGACTCGGGGACGTGAAGGAGGTGCAGAGTTGGATCCTGTCTTTATTTTAAAATTTAATATTGTGTTCAAATGTGAATTTTTTAATTTTGATTTTTTAAAATAATATTGCATTAAAATATTACTGATCCTTCCTCAGAAGTTAAAGAGAATTACCATATGATACAGAAATTCCTCTCCTAGGCATACTCCCCAAAAGAATTAAAAACAGGTATTCCAACAAACATTTGCATGTGATTGTTCATAGTATTACTATTCACAATAACCAAAAGGTGGAAACAAACTGTGGTATATTCATACAATGGAATTTTATTCAGCCATAGAAGGAATGAAGTTCTGACACATGCTACAACATGGGGAAACCTTGAAAACGCCATGCTAAATGCAAGTCTGACTGATCAGGGATCTTGGGCTCTCAATGCAATAGAAATTGACATGGGGCGAAAAGAGTTTTCCCAAACAAAGCACACGAAGGGTAAGAGATATAGGTTAGCATCATCTGGTTCTGATGATTATCTTGAGTAATGGGCCACCTGGTGGTCTGGCCAGCACCAACAAAGCTGTAAATCAATTAATTGTTCAGCATTCCCTCCCAAGATGGGACACTCTGCAATCTTGGTTCCATATTTTGGATCTCCTAAGGCCAGTTCCTGGAATTGTTTAAGTAGAAGACATGGTTAAGCATTATGAGAGCACAGAAGAACAATACAGAAAGGCGATTTTGTTTGTATGACTAAAGCCTCGAGGTTAGCAGATATGGTGTCAGTGAGGTAGTGGCATGGGTTTTGTGATCAGCGGAAATGCATGAAAAAATGCTCTAGCGGGGGTAAACCAAAGCCAAGTCCCCTTCCTACTGTCTCAGAAGAAGTCAGACACAAAAGACCACATATATATATATATTGTATAATTCCACTTATATGAAATACGCAGAATAGAAAAAGCTACAGATATAAAAAGGAGATCAGTGGTTGCCAGCGGATAGGCAGAGGGGAAGATAGGGAGTGACTGCTAGTGTGTACAGGGATTTCTTTTGGAGTGATGAAAATGTTTTGGAAATAGTTAAAGGTGGTGGTTGTTCAACATCAGTGAATACAACCAAACGGACTTCAAAATGGTTAATTCTATGCTATGTGAATTTCACCTCAATTAAAAAATATATATACAGGTTGAGTATTCCTAATCTGAAAATCCAAAATCCAAAATGCTCCAAAATTCCAAAATTTCTGAATGCCAACATGATGCCAGAAGTGGAAAATTCCACACCTGATCTCATGCCAAAAATCATAGTCAAAATGCAGTTGAAACTTTGTTTCATGTACAAATTACTTAAAATTTTGTATAAAATTACCTTTAGGCTATGTGTATAAGGTATATATGAAGCATAAATGAATTTCATGCTTAGACTTGAGTCTCATCCCCAAGATATCTTATTACGTGTATGCAAATATTCCAAAATCTGAAATTCAAAACACTTTTAGCCCTAAGCATTTCACATAAGGGATACTCAAACTGTATTATTGATCTTGATTCCTGAGGTTTTTTTGGAGCTCCCTTAATCTTGTACCTGAGGCAAAGCCTTACTTGCCACCTCCAAGTCTTGGACCTACTAAATTTTACGTTTACCGGAAAATAAACAGGGTGAGAAATTGAAATTATCTTGGACCACACACAAATCTGTGGTTGAAGTCCAGGTAAAATGACTTATTTTCTTACTCAAAATTACTTACAGTATGCTCCCTGTCATATTTTCCATACAAAGGCACAGTGACCTGGACTCTTGCTCATCATCCTATCATTCTGATCCGCTGGACAAAACATAAATTCACTTTCTCCCCAGTGAGCTTGTTGGGAAAAAATTAATCAGCTACAGATATTTTAACTACCAAAGGCTGCCTCTGGAGGGAAAAGAAAACTACGCCTTTGGTTCTGGTTCACAGAAGTATGTATTATCAGATTCCCTTTGAGGCTTTACATCCCATGTTTGCTGGAGAACAGGGGGATTCTGTAAGGGTGTAGTGATTTCTTCAGATAGTTCCTTCATCTTGCCTTCAATTATTTCAGAGGCTTAAAAGAAAAGAATATAAATATTAGCAACACCAGGAACTGAATAATACAAGTCTTTCAATATCTCCAGCTAACCTTTGCACCATTTCGGCTTGCTCCAAAAGGTCTCCATGCTTGAGGCAAAACTACATAGACGCAGCTTTGCATCTTCCCTGATAAACGTGAAGAGAGCTCACAGGAAAGCAATGAACTCTTTACGAGTCTTTCAAAATCTGCTGTCTCTGCTAAAGAACAGCTTATACAACTCGAGGCCTGCCATAATGCCTAGGGCAATCCAGGCACTACCCGCCACTAAGCATAAATTTACTGAAGCTATCCAGGCTGGTATCTCTCTAACAGTGCATAATAGAGCTATGGGCTGCTCTTGGACACTAAGCCTGTCTCTTGAATCTCCCTACAAAGAAATCAAATACTATTTTATTTTATATAAATCCAAGGAAATCTGTTCTTCTATGAGTGGCCTTGACCAGGGATCAGCAAACTGTTTTAGTTTTATTGGAACACAGCCGTACCTGTTCATTTATGTATTATCTACGGTTGCTTTCCTGCTACAATGGCAGAACTGAGTAGTTGCCACAGGAACTGCATGGCTCATAAGCCTAAGATATTTACTCTTTGACCTTACAGAAAAAGTCTGCCAACCCCTGACACAGACTATTATGACTCTAACCACAACAGCCCCCACTTATACATTTGTAGGTATACTTGTATATTTTTTCCGGCCCAAGGTGCATTCCACTTTCCCCAAACACTAACTCTTGACAGCACCATGGGCTATCATGCCTGTCCTGCTAACTGTGCCAGACAAATGGGAGCATCTCGAAGGAGTAAGATCCTGTGAAACAAGTCCTATGATACCCACTCTATACCAAGATGACAGCTTGTCCATGAGAGAAATGAACAATCCTCGAAGATTCCATCTTACCCTCACAGGCAGTCCCCATTATTCCCAGTCATGTATTCATTTCAGCTTAATTCCAACTCAGCTATCCTTGGCTCTGAAAAGCTGTCATCACTGGCATCACTGTATCTATCACTAGATTAAAAAAGGAACTAATTTAGCAAGTATTAGAAAAAAAAACGCTGGACAATGATTTATTTTGCAATTTCAAACACATTCCATATTAACCCCTTAGGATGAGAGAAAATACTAAGGAATATTCTTTTAGTGCTTTCTAGTCACCACAGGAAGAGTTCAGTCCAACCACATGCAATGGCCTCTTTCTTTAGTCAAAGAAACGGATCACTTATTTTCATTGTAAACTGTAAGTTACTTATTCAGAAAATTTTAAAACGCATTTCAATTTAGACTCAAATTTATAATCTTCTGAAGACCACTGATCATTTCTAAACTTTAATAAAAGCCTTGAAAGTAGATTGCCTTCCTGCCACCTTAGCTATTGCTTGCTTTCTACTAGAGGTGTTATATTAACAAACCGATTTAAAATGAAAGCCTGAGCTGATGGACCCATTTATTTTCTGTGAATCTACTCTTGTCATATTAGGGCCTAAATCTCAGTCCATCTGAGGTTGAACATCACCTACTCCTACTCCTCCTGATGTCAATTTGTTCTTCAATGCAATAACATAGCATACTACATTGCCTGGATCTTCGGGGTTTTTTTTTTTTTTTTCATTCTTCACTCTTCTTATGACAACTGTTTCCTTTGGCAATGAGGGAGTTCAGGACACACTACCCCAAAATATGGCACCCTGGGATATTGCATATTTGAAGCTGAAGGAATTTGAGACAGCATGTGCAAGAAGTTCTCTCTGACCTTCCTCCACCGAAGCAGGCCATAACACCCAGGAAGAATTTTCTGAACTTCACTGAAGTGGGTCAAAAGACCCTCAGGTGAGAGGTACCCCAACCCTCATATCCAGAGGAAACCAGCATCCTTATCGCTAAAGCTACAGGATCCCAGGGAAAAATCTGAATAAATAGGCCTTGCTAAGTTTCCTTAGTATATTACCAGGAGATCACACATTTTTTGCTCCATTATAACTTTCCATGACTCTCTACTCTTCATCAGGTCTGTTTTATAAACACTAGAGTTTACCTGTGTTTTTTGAGTCTTCATTTGCTTATGAAGATTCCCATATACTTACATTAAATTAATTTGTATGCTTTTCTCTCTCTTTTTTTTTTTTTTTTTTTTTTTTTTTTCAAAAATAGGGCTGGAGAGTGTGTATGGGGGAGGAGGGGATGGTGCCTCACTATTGCCCAGGCTAGTCTCCAACTCCTGGCCTCAAGGGATCCTCCCACCTCAGCCTTCCAAATAATTTGGATTACAGGCACCTGCTGCGGTATCCAACTCTATGTTTTTTGCTTGTTAATCTGTTTTTTGTTATCAGGGCCTCGGCCATGAACCTAAGATGGGTGGAAGAAAAGCCATCTTTTCTCCCCTATAGCAACATGAAAGGACTAGAGAACAGTGAACACAGCTGCATATCCCTGATTACATTAGCCAAATGCTGTCATTCTTTTCAGCTGTGGTTTGACTTTTGGCTTTGTGTTTTAAGGACCACAGCACCTCCCTAGATCCAGATCTGTGCTTGCCTCTGTGTCTGAGGATCACACTGCCTCCTCATTATGGAGGAACCCGTCATCTATGATCAGCAAATTCCACAGGAGCTTGAACGTGGTGGTCATGAGGACTAAGACATGCATGTTGGCTCAAGACCCAGAAAACACCCTGCAGTGCCATAAACAATGTTAACATACTCTTTACACTGGCTTTGAAATCTTATCTCCTTCAGATCATATTTTCATTATAATTTATAGGTCAGCAGCATGAAAGTTTTCCCTTCCAACATTCTCACAGGTCCAAGAGTTGGAGAAATAATTTTCACAATTATACAAATTTCAAAATTAGAAATATAGGGAATGCCCTTATTACCTTGAGTCACAGATAGTATTCAAAATAAGACCAATTATTGATATAAATGTCTCCATGTTGGTTTCCCTTAGAATTACACCTTCTCCATGAGATAGCTCTGCAACTGAACTTTCACTCTGAGATGTGGGCTCTGTTTGTGGTTCCTCTTTCTCAGTTCCAAATAAATCAGCACACTGATCCACTTCACTAGAATTCTACTAATCTATGAAGATGACACAAGAAAGTGTTTCATGCCTGATCCATCCCCAGCCTTGGCCAAACTTTTGTTGATTTATAGCGATAAATGTCTGAATTCCCTAACAGATGAAATTCTACCCTTTTTTTTTAAGGGAGGAAAGCGAACGATTGGAAAATCCTATGTTTATAGACTAGAAAAGAAAGATTTTACTGTAAACATACTGAGTACTAATAAATAAACAAAATCATAGACAAGTCTGTATAGATAAAAAAGACAATCTGTTTCCTGATTTGAATGTTCACTCCCTTCTCTGACTTTTGAACAAAAACAGCGTAGGTAGGAGGGGACGCTAGAATAAGGAGAGGAGATAGAAGATTCAGAATTGGCAGAAAAGACAACACGCGTAAGATAAACATAAAACAACATATTCTGAAAACCAGTCAAGTAGAAAGATACCTCCTAGTTAGACTTTAGTTCAGGGAAATCACTTATACTGGTACACTGGAATAATTGAAGAATATTTGGGGGGAAAAATCGACAGCCAAAAAAGTTAATACATCCTATCCACTTTCCCTGCTCAAATGGAGAATCTTTCCAGGTTCTATGCAACATTTTGCGTCACAGAATTAGCCAAGAAAGGGGATTTGGAAGTAGCACTCCCTATCTGAGATGAAATGAAGGTCAAGGACGTTCAAGTGACTTACTTGGCACGTAGATCCATCAAGGTGAGGTTAGAATCGCCATTATACTAGCTCAGGCCACAAAGTGGGGTTTAAGCTGTGCCACAGGTAGGGCAGCAGGACCCACTAGGGCATGTCCCCTAACTCAAGTGACAAGGGCCAAAAAGGACTGAGGGCACTTCATTTCCTTGGGTGCCAGATTTTACACCCATTTCCTTCCCCATCTCTAAGCCTGGGGAAGAACACGGTGGGCTCATATCTTGCCCCCAACACACACACACACTCCTAGTTATACTATTTATAAGCCACATACCTTGGACAAGTCACTAACTCCTGAGAGTCTAAAAAAAGTGGCAATAATGCCTCCAAACTCACCAAAATGTTTTGAGTCAAAAGAAACTGTATAAACTTGCTCTGAAAACGATATCAAAATATAAATTGTTGCTATTGATGGAGTTATATATTCATAACTTTTATCTCCTCAAAAAGTCATGGAAACACAAAGAATCAATTAAAACTGCTAACTGTATAATTTTCAGAATTGTGTCCTGTACCAAGTGTAATTTCCTACCCACATTAGCAAGTAGACTTGGGCGGGCCTGTTTCTAACCTAACGGCTCTCATTTCCTAGCCGATGGCTGTCTGCCCCAAGCTCTGCCAACACATCCAAATGGCACAAGCTGAGTCTAACAAAATGAAGCTCAGCTTGAGCTTATTCGTCTCCAAGGTTAATGACTGGGTTCACTAATTGTCTTTCATATGTGTTCAGAGACTGGGGATAAGACAATAAAATAAACCATGACACTCAAGAACAGAATTATCAAAACAGACGTTACTGCTGAACTTGCTGATTTTAGGACATTCATCTGCCAATAAAAAAACAACTGCTAGAAATAAAATGTGGGTCATCTGAATGCAGATCAACAGCGCCTCTTGCACGTGCAATAAAATGTGAGTGTGCTCTGTGCTGTATATGTGCTGTGGGCGATACTCTATGCTGGGTTTATTTCTGTTTCACGAGGAATAAACTTAAGTCATAAGCTAGATGTATCTGCCTATATTTTCATTTAATTCAAGACATCCAGCTGTATCTTAGGACTAACCTGTCTTTTTAAGTAATCTTTTATACACACAAACACACACACATACACACATACACGTTTCTCAAAGAGAAGAATTACCAGATATTAGAGTCTTTCATGCTAAATTTTATGAAGCGGCATAAAATACAGACATGTCCCTTTGTGTCTTGTTACATTTGAAGAGGGGAAATTTTTTATTTATTTTTATTTTTATTCTTTTAGATGGTGTCTTGCTCTGTCACTCAGGCTAGAGTCCAGTGGCACAATCTGGGCTCACTGCAACCTCCACCTCCCAGGTTCAAGCAATTATCCTGCCTCAGCCTCCTGAGTAAGTGAGATTACAGGCGCCGGCCACCACTCCCAGCCAATTTTTCGTATTTTTTAGTAGAGGTGGGGTTTCTCCATGTTGGCCAGGCTGGTCTCAAACTCCTGACCTCAAGTGATCCTCCCGCCTTGGCCCCTTAAGAAGAGGGGAAAATTTTTAAACTACACTGTCCAATACAGTAGCCACAAGCCACAGTGGCTATCTAAATTTAAATCCGTTAAAATGAAATAAAATTTAAAATTCCATTCCTCACTTGCACCTATCACACTGCAAGTGCTCGGTAGCCATGTTTGCCTAGTACCTACCATATTTGATAGTACAGACTACAGAACATTTCTATCAGTGCAGAAATTTCTATTGGATAGTGCTGATCTAAAAACATGAATAATGATTTTTAAAAAGCAACCTACAGGCATCATGAAATGGTCCTTGTCATTTCCTTAAAAAAAATGTTGAGACAGGGTCTTCCTCTGTCACCCAGGCTGGAATGCCATGGCATGATCACAGCTTTCTGCAGCCTCAAACTCTGGGCTAAAGTGATTCTCCCTCCTCAGCCTCCCAAATAACCATGCCCGGCTAATCTTTTGTTTTTATTTTTTGTAGGGATGGGGTCTCACTATGTTGCCCAGGCTGGTCTAGAACTCCTGGAGTGAGGCAATACTCCCACTGCAGCCTCTCAGAGTGCTGGGATTACAGGTGTGAGCCACCATGCCTGGCCAAAAGTTTTTCTTTAAAGTTTATACCGTTAATTAAAATCACAGCAAATATCTTTCATGCATGCATGTGCCTCCCAAATCATGGAAACTCTGTTTTTAAAAAGTATTTTATGGTACCATTTCTTGCAAGACAAATCAAAATCACCAGCAGCAACACAGAGGAATCACTATACTGACAAGATTTGACCACAGTGGTCAACGTGTAGTTCTTTTCTTTTCGAGACAGAGTTTCACTCTTGTTACCCAGACTAGAGTGCAATGGCACGATCTCAGCTCACCACAACCTCTGCCTTCCAGATTCAAGCGATTCTCCTAACTCAGCCTCCCAGGTAGCTGGGATTACAGGTATAAGCCACCCCACCCTGCGATTTTCGTTTGTTTATTTGTTTGTTTGTTTGAGACACAGTTTCACTCTGTCAACCAGGCTAGAGTACAATGGTATGATCTCGGCTCATTGCAACCTCTGCCTCCTGGGTTCAAACAATTCTTCTGCCTCAGCGACCCAAGTAGCTGGGATTACAGTCATGCACCACCATGCCCAGCTAATATTTGTATTTTTAGTAGAGATAGGGTTTTGCCATGTTGGCCAGTCTGGCCTTGAACTCCTGACCTCAAGCGATCCACCTACCTTAGCCTCCCAAAGTGCTGGGATTATAGGCGTGACCCACTGTGCCCAGCCAACATGTGGCTCTTGACAAGCAAAAGGTTTGTCATAGTGAAGTTTGCTTGTCAAGGACTTCTGGTTCCCAATAAACTCCCAACATAAGAAAACAGATATTCCAAGGTGCTAGGGAAAGGGTACAGCAATGCCTCATATAGCCCACCTTTACGCTACCCCAAGGCAGCTGTTAAACCATTTCTTCTCCATTAACAGAAAGAGGTGGTTGGAATTTAAACATTTTAATGGCATAGTTAGGATTCCCAGCATGCATGAGTTCCTTACAATACTTTGTATCAAAATCCGTTTCATGTGAAACAGCATGTTTTAAAAACAGGTTGTCATGCACACAGTTATCCCCAAAGTGTTACTGCTGTACTTATTTCCTTCACAAAGGGCCCCTGTAAGCCATAAAATATAAGAGAATGGAACAAAAACTTAGTCTGCTTTGAATGAGTTTTGTATTTCATAGTAAACAGCAGAATACCACCCAGGCAGGGCGGTAAAAGCACGGTAGTCTGTAGTACCATTAAATCCATTCCTGTCTGGCACCACACCATCCACACTGCAGTGCACCATGATCTGGTTAAAAGGAGCACCTTTTAACCAACATTTATCACCCCCACAAGGGAAGGTGTACTCAAATGTGGTTCATTAACAATAATTTACCCCCCCTAAAAAAAAAAATCTCAAGGTATGGAGTTGAAGTCAAACAATCACAGGGATGAACAGTTTTTTGTTTTTTTTTTTTAATGTTTAAAAGAACTATTCAAAAGAAAGCAAAATAGAATCTTTTGTTAATTTCAGTTCACTTTCACTGGAAGTGTAACAAAGCAGGGAAAATGGCATTTTGATAGCAGTTGAGTTTATAAAGCACCACCTCATCTGATCCTCACAGTGGCCCTAAGGAGGAGAATCAAGAAGTTTAGGAGTGGTGACTTGGACAAAATTACTCAATAAGTGGCAGACCCAGAAGTCAAATCCATAGCATCCACCCTATTTGTCAATACTGTCCCCACAGAAATAAAATATTTTTGGACCATATGGAACAAGAATGGCCCCTGGCAACATCAACCGTGCAACCCAGAAATCAAAAAGCAAAGTGGTTCCAAGTTTGAAACAAAGTGATTCCAAGTTTGAAACAAAGTGATTCCAAGTTTGAAACAGTGCTGGAAACAGAATGTCGGATTTGCGCAAGGGAAAAGAGTACCTTATTCTCCGAGTCCAAGAGACAGCAGAGCCACCCAACATAAGAGAAGCATGCCCGGGAGGGTGAAATGCACCCTCTGTGAACAATGGAGGAGCCACTCTCACCTGTGATTCACCTAACGATTCACCTCCGATTCGCCACCTTGTCACCTCCGATTCACCTCGTTCACCTAATGATTCCATGAACGAGCATTGTAATAGGATATAGATCCCTATTCCCCTCTTGGTAAGCAGGTCAGGAATATGTATCAAGAGGCAACAGGCAAAACCCTCTGGAAAGTTCAAGGAACTGCAAGCTGTTCCATATGGACTTGTGTGCATTTTATCCTATAAACCAAGGGAAGCCATTGGGGGTTTTAAGCTCCAGTATAATGTGGGGGAGGTCATTGTTAAGAGCAGAAGATGGTTTGAGAGGAAGTAAGGTGGAGGCAGAGAAACCAAGTAGGAGGCTTTGTAGTAGGCAAGTGATACTGGAACTAAGGGAAAATTAATAGCATCATCATAATAATTCCCATTTAAGTTGCTACCATTGACCAGGCACTATGCTAAGTGCTTTACATTTAGTGTGAAATTTAATCTTCATTTCTGCCACGTCAAGTGGGGACTATTACCATCCCCTTTTTATAAAGAAAGCAATGCACAGAAAAGCGAGGTCACAGACAGCTGGGAAATAAAAGAGCCAGTTTGAACTTGGTTGACTCAGCTAGAGTGCTGACTCTGGGCCACACTCCCTTGCAGCATGGCAGAAAATAGACGAAAGATGGGGTGAATTCCAACAACAGAAATTGCCAGCACCTGCTGACTATGAGAGACGGAGATAAAGGAGGAGGAATCTGAGCTTCCCCAGGGGAGTGCAGCCAGGTCACACTGTGTGGGTAATGGTACCACTTGCAGGAAGATATTTATCTTGATGTTAGTTAATCCTGGCAACCTGGGAGCATCCCCCTGGGTACAACCATGAAAGGGAGAACAAGCTCTAATGCCAGCATTTCCCACACTGCTGGGACTGTGCGCTTGCAGGTCTGTGCCCTTTCCTGGATGGGAAGGTCTGTAGCTGAAGACCCCTAGAAGAAAGTCTATGGATGCAGGGTAGGGTGTAGCATTGGGGGTACAAATATAAGGAAACTACGACGTGCTATGTTTGCGCAGTTTTCCAGGAAGTGGGCCCACAGCTTTGATCACAGTCTCAGAAGGTTGTCAGTCACCTCCCAAAATTTAGAGAACAGTTATACTACCTGAGGAGTCCCCAGGTCAGGGAATGCGTTCTTAGTCAAGTGCTTGCTTCCCTAGCACGCAGCACAGTGGCTGGGATAGAAAAAGCTTTAATACAGGGAGTGTGTTGAGTGAATGCTGAAGTGTGCAGCCATTAAAAATGAACTTTATGCAACTTGGAAAAATGCATATGAGGTGTTAAGTTCAAAATACAAGCGTCTGTAAATAAAGAATTTATGGTGATATTCTGAGAACATACGAATAACCTGTTTCTTACAACATTCACCCAGTGGCTTTAGTATCCACCAATGATCCTTATTTGAATCCGTTATTACACTGGAGATGACATCTACATTTTTAATTGGCTTTTCTTTTTTCTTTACTTTTATATTTTCTTAGTATTATTATGGACTCATGGAATTTCAGATAATGAAATGTGTTATAATCTAATACTGTGATTGTTCTTTTTGATGTTGAAATTGTCCAAATAAAGGCCAGTGGGAGCCCTTTCAAGCTGGCTTCTTTGACCTTTGAAAACTCACATCCCATTCATTTTCAGCTGTTCCTTGCTTTAAATACAGCAATATGTTCCAGATTTATCTTGTACTTCCCCTGCCCCAGGCCTGGAATCAACCATTTCTTCCAGGAGCAAATTCATTTCAAATTCTTGGTATTTAAAAACCAAAATGGAGGAAAATGTTCCTTTGCAAAGGAGATCTCCAGATCGTCACTGTATCACTCTTTCATCTTTTCTGTAGGTTTGCAAGTTTTCAAAATAAAAGTTTGGGGTATGTGTGTTACTATTATTATTACAACCACAGAAAGAATCATATACTGGTATAGACTCATAGGAAATATTTGAAAATGACCACAGTAATTATGTTAGGCTGGTGGGTTTGTGAATGCTTTTTTTTTTTCCTCTTTTCCAAATTTTCTGTAATGCTACATGTAGAAGTCAACAGGAAACAAAATCATCCCAGGCTACAAGTCAGCGTGTTACTTAGCAAGAAAACCCCGATATATTGTCACAGAAGAGAGACCAGAGACAATGGTGAATAAAATGGGTGCCTTTTCACCCTGACTGCTGCCAGGACTCAACAAGTATAGATTGGAGGGCTAAGCACAGAGGACAGAATGGACTTAGATCCTAGGGGCACACAAAGGAAACAGGAAACAGAAAGAACCAGTTCCAGGTGTGTACTTCCTTTAAGGACTCTCTTATTGCAAAGTAGTTTCAGCTTTTGGGTTTGTCTGAAACAGTCAAGCAAATACAGTGAATCACTGAGTACCTTTCCCTCCTGTTGTTTTTGTACCACCCTGCTTCCTGTTTTGCCACAAAAAGATGACTTATCTGCACAAGAGACAGTAATTGCTGGATGGAGACATGGAATCCAAAGTTCCAAAACGAGAATAAAATTCTACTCAAATGACTCAAGATTCTGGTTTTATAATTTAAAATGTTTCCCAAAAAGCTGCATTTCTGTGAACTGCAAACAACCCCATCTAAGTTTTTGCTTTCTGATATACATCAAGCACTGTTCAAGGAGGAGAGTTTTACTCTGATCTGACAAATAAAAACTGGAAGTTGTGCCTAAACTTGGTGTGTAGTGATTGTTCTCAATAGCCTTGCAGGCAGCCACAGAGACACACATGCCGAAAAACAACCTATTAATGAACTTTAGACTCTGATCTTTCTCTTGTTGCTTAAAAATGGAATTCTAGGCCTCAGGACAGGCACAGTGGGTCATGCCTGTAATCTCAGCACTTTGAGAAGCCAAGGCAGGCAGATTGCTTGAGCCCAGGAGTTTGAGACCAGCCTGGGCAACATAGGGAGACCCTGCCTCTAAAAAAAAAAAAAAAAAAAAAAAAAATTCCAGAAAGAGATTAGATGCTCTGTTTCTAGATTTAAACAAACAAACAAAAAACTGGCAATTACAAGCACCTTCATATATTCTCATGAAATTTATTTCTTATAATTACATGAAGCAGTCTCATTCCTTTACATTATGTGTCAGCAAGGCCATGCAAATTTGTGGTTGCCTTTTATACATAAGACAAATTATGTTTAGACATCACAGGAGAGAGATCAGCAAAGAATTGCAATGATGTATTTAATGGACCACTACTTTCCATTGGATTTATTTATTCTCAAAATGGTTTTTTAGACTCGTGTAAAGAAGAGTTAACAGCAGGCCTGAGGCTGCTATCTTTAGAAGACCCTGCTTACAGGGTTAGTTCTTGGCTGGTGTCTGGGAACACAGCTTTCGGAATGTGTGGACCATTACTAAACGATAAAGTCCTTTCGCTGGGCTTACGCCGTCCAACAAACAATGTGATCTACGGTGAACACCTGCTTTCCCTTTGGCAGTCTGAAATTTTGGTGGTTGCTAGGTAGAAAATGCCTATGTGACCAGCCCCAGAAATATCCCTAAACTCTGAATCTCAAACTGGCTCCTTTGGGCAGAAACATCACATATGCATAGTTACATTTTCACTGCTGGAAGGAAGGTGACCTCTATGTGACTTATCACAGGAAAGAGAGAGCATAGGAAATGTGCAAATGAATTTCTCCAAATTCTACTTATCCTTCCCATTATTGATCTTGCTGTGCATGTTTACTTTGCCACCGTAATAAATATTAGCTATAAGGCCGGGCATGGTGGCTCATGCCTATAATCCCAGTACTTTGGGAGGCCGAGGCACATGAACCACCAGTGGTAAGGAGTTCAAGATCAGCCTGGCCAACATGGTGAAACCCCCTCTCTACTAAAAATACAAAAATTAGCTGGGCGTGATGGCAGGCACCTATAATCCCAGCTTCTCAGGAAGCTCAGACACAAGAATCACTTGAACCCAGGAGGTGGAGTTTGCAGTGAGCCAAGACTATGCCATTGCACTCCAGCCTGGGCAACAAGAGCAAAACTCCATCTCTAAATAAATAAATAAATAAATATTAGCTATAAGTACAGCTATATTCTGATTACTTCCAGCAAATCACCAAAGTGTGGGCAGTCTTAAGGGGACCCACTAAACAAGATTCTTAGTTTGATTTTGCATGTATTTTTGAATAGCTCATGAAAATCTAAAAAATACTGTCCTGAAGCTACTATGCCCTTGAACTGACCACTACAAGTCTAAAACCAGGTGGAATTGATCTTCCTAACTGCTGCCATTTTGTAGATTATGAAGTAGCTGAGAATTTAGCTCACTAGCTGTAAATCCCAAAATAATATTCTTATTTTAACTTCCCAGGACTTAAAAGTTAAATGCTCTCCACTAGGCAGAATGCAGAAGTTACAGCTCAGGTACACTTGACTCAAAGCCAAGGATTTTTACACTTCATGCTTTAAAGACACTGGGTGTACACGTGCCATACAGTTGAATATCATCAGAGCTAACTTCTGGGAAAGGAAGTCATTATTCTAGTGTTTGTATTCCTTGTCACATTTGTTTAGTGTTGATTACAAGCAGTAATCTTGTTTGATAGAAACACAGCCCCAACTCAGCTCACATTAGAGCATGGTATCAGAGCAGTCATTTGCTTTTCAAAGCTCACTAATCCCATGGAGCTGGGCAGAGAGGAGCTGAAGTGCAAGGTTCCTCTGGAATCCTGGTATCTGTCACTGGATTAATTCATAGTCACCATCCTTAGTTGGAAAACTCACTGAAATGTGTACTCCCCTCCTACGTGCATTTATTACTTTAATGGGTAATGAACAACCCTGTGTGCAAGGGAGCCAGGGAGACAAAGATAAATAAGATGTTGGCTGGCCTTAAGGAATGCTTCAGTTTGTGGCTGATACACATAGGAATTCCCTCAGTGCCATGGAAGCCTACTAGTCAGCTATAACTCCAATGCCAGCATCAGAATATGGTTATAAGATCTTTCCTTCTCTCTGAGATAAATTATATCTTGCTAAGAAGTCACTAGCAATCAGTTGGTTTTTTCATAAACTAACGGGAACATTTTTTTTGTTTTTTGTTTTTTGTTTTGAGATGGGTCTCGCTCTGTCACCCAAGCTGGAGTTCATGGAGTGCAGTGGTGCAATCTCAGCTCACTGCAATCTCTGCCTCCTGGGTTCAAGTCATCCTCCTGCCTCAGCCTCTTTAGTAGCTGGGACTACAGGCATGTGCCACCAGGTCTGGCTAATTTTTGTACATTCAGTAGAGACGGGGTTTCACCACGTTGGCCAGGCTGGTCTCGAACTCCTGACCTCAGGTGATCCCACCCACCTTGGCCTCCCAAAGTGCTGGGATTACAGACATGAGCCACTGCACCCTGCTAGAAGCTTTACCCGGCACCACCACCCCCATGTGGGAATTGGCAGGCCATAAAAAACAAAGGTGGGCAGTCCACACGAGCCAGATGGGATTTGTATATTAGTCAGTATTTGCAAACAGCTAGATAGTTACAAGTGAATTATTTCACCCAGCCATCTATGTTGTCCCACTATCACCTTCCTTTCAGTGTGAGAATCTAAAATAATGGGAATTGTAAAATGGCCACAAAGGGTCACAGCGCACATCTGACATGGGAGCACACAAGGATGTCCAATTTGTGGCATAAGCCACAGAACACAGGAAGCAGTCTCAGAACACAGGAAGCTCTTCTTCAGATGAAATCTCTTGCAGAACCACGGCACATGAGCCAGATAAAGTGGAGCTGCTCAGCTGAAGCCGGAAAGAGCCCAGAGTCTCCACGGCCTGCTCCTCGCAGCAGCCCAGACTCCAGCTCCGAGGGCACAGTTTGAAAGTCAGTGCACTGGTTCACGACTGAAAGGGGTGAACATTAATTCAGTAAGATGCCCAAAGTGCAAAATATGTGAAGCTGTTCCCATATGAACACACAGCGAAAGGAAGTGCTAGAGAGCTGTGAGCTTCTCCTAGCAGGTAATGACACAAATAAGCAGGCTTGTATAACAAGCACACACATGCACACCATACACAAATCCTGGCAGCCCTCAATGGCAACACTGCAAGTGTTGTTTGCCAGAAGGAGGGTTGGCAGTGGTAGTCTTCTAAACAACATATATCTGGTTATTACGGCAGTAACCCCTATCAAATCTATGATATGCTGGCTGGTTACTTCAGCTTTTAAAGTTATTAGGTACAATATTCTTGGATGAGAAGAAATAAAAATAAACTCTCCCCAAACTAGTATTTAAATGTAATGAAATTTCAGACAGGCACAGTGGCTCATGCCTGTAATCTCAACTGGGAGGCCAAAGCAGGCAGATCACTTGAGGTCAGGAGTTCAAAACCAACCTGGCCAACATGGTGAAACCCTGTCTCTAATAAAAACACAAAAATTAGCTGGGCATGGTGGCGCACACCTGTAGTCCCACCTACTTGGCAGGCTGAGGCAGGAGAATCTCTTGAACCCAGGAGGTGGAGGTTGCAGTGAGCCGAGATTGCTCTACTGCACTCTAGTCTGGGCAATAGAGCAAGACCCTGTCTCTAAATAAACAAATAAATGTAATAAATTTCCATTTTTAAAAAATATCCCTAAGGATTTTTTATTCAAACTTGATTTTTAAAAATCATTGTACAGGCTGGGCACAGTGGCTCATACCTATAATCCCAGCACTTCAAGAAGCCAAGGAGGGAGGATTGCTTGAGGTCAATAATTCAAGACCAGCCTGGACAATATACTGAGACCTTATCTCTACAAAAATAATAAATTTTAAAAATTAGCCAGGCATGGTGGTGTGTGCCTGTAGTCCTAGCTATTTGGGAGACTGAGGCAGGAGGATTGCTTGAGCCTAGGAGTTCAAGGCTGCAGTGAACTATGATTGTGCCAATGCACTCCAACCTGGGTGACAGAGCCAGACCCTGTCTCTAAGAAAATAATAAATAAATAACAGTTTGCCTGGAAGAATAGCAAAATACATTAAAAATTTTAATAATGGTGGAAGTAGGATCGATAAGGTCTAGATTTATAATAACACTATGAAAATGAAAAGGATGGTAAAAGTTCAGGTGTAAGAAATAAAACCATCAACAGAACAAAATAGAAATCCCTGAAACAAAGTCAAATTACTCAACTCATTGGCCAAATCCTAGCCTCACAGATTCCACTGAAAATAAAATCCATATAGATTACAAACTATAAAATTGAAGCCACAAAAGTACTAGAGGAAAACACAGGGGTTATTATTTACATAATCGTTCCATAAGGAAAGATGTTAGGCATGAGACTAAAGGCAGAATCCACAAAAGTAAAATATTTGACTACATACATTTTTTAAAAACATAAAAAAGGACTAAACTCTTTAGGGAGAATAAAAACTACCATTAACAATTTGGAAGGAAGGCAAAATCACCATGAAAAATATTTGCAGCCTAACAAAGGATTAATGACCTTTATACATAAAGAGCTTACCAATAAGTAAGGAAAATAATACAATACCAAAATCAAGAAAAGATATGAACAAGCTATTCACAAAACAAGGAGCCAAGAAACATATAAAATATTCATATACATTAATCAAAGAATCAACAAAAGAAAATCTTTTCACTTATCAAATGAAAAAAATTTCTAAAATAATATCCAGTGTCATCATGATTTGGAAAGCTGACATATTACTACTGTAGGCGTGATTAAATTATTTTCATGAAGAGGAGAAAATTAAGAGAATAAAACTGACTCTTCACATAAAAAAAATTCTATAATGGCATTGATTTTTGTAAGAAACCCTAAGATGCTAATACTATGCATCTTGTTTTATTGCTAAGATCAGTAAGCTGGTTACCTGGGAGACAGTCTGCAACCCTGCTGCAAGTAGGCATTCAGGTTCCCAGTTGCCGCAAGTAAGAGCCCCAGGTACGGAGGGGAAGGCTTCATCGGCCTAGAAGTAAACTCAGGATGGAACTGGACACCAACAAAATAGGGATGATCTGAAATGAGAACAATCATGATGTGATTAAAGCAGACAAACATGAGAACTGCTTTAAAGGTCTTCTTATCTTTGAACATAAAAGCTCATTAAATGACAAGATGATTCTTTAACCTATCATTACAGTCAGTTCCTTATACTATCCATCCATTCCTGCATGGAATTTCAAATTGTAAAACACATCTTGGAAATTTTATATGTGGAAGGTGTCAGAGTGAGCAAAGTCAAGCAAAAATTTTTGAATGGCAAGAAGAACTCTGCTTTCCCAAAATCTGCCTGCTTTTTGAAGGCACTTTGTAGATTTATGTTGGTTCGATTTCCCTTGGACTTTAAGCTAACCCTGGGTCTTTCTTTCCTTTACGTGGCTTCAGGCCATTTCCTGCAAGGTCTTCTCCTTTCCCCTGGTATAAACCAGTACAATATCAACCCATTGAGCTATCCTTGGGAATACAGCAGGACAACTGCTTTTCTAGTCACAGCTTTAAGTTGGGTATTAATCATAGCACCATAAAACTGAGCATTTTTTGGACAAAGTGATTCAGAGCAATGATCCATTCATTCAAATATCCTGTCCCTGGCTATGACTCAAACTAAAGATAATAAAATATAGTAAGTTTTAGAGGGGGAAGAAAATATAACTTTAAAGGTTTCAATGAGGTACTTTATCAAATGATCTAAAATCTAGTATGGAATTCAAAATCACAAATTCCTATCACTTACCACCAAAGATCCAAAGCTACTACTACAGTAATAGGGAAATGATGATTGAATGCAAATGTCTACTTTCCTAAGGTAATCATTTAAAGCCCTGCTAGAATGGCTATTATTAAAAAGTCAAAAAACAACAGATGCAGGCAAGGCTGTGGAGAAAAGAAAACCTACTATTGGTGGGAATGTAAGTTATTTCAGCCACTGTGGAAAGCAGTTTGGAGATTTCTCAAAGAATTTAAACCAGAATTACCATTTAACTCAGCAATCCCATTACTGGGTATATACCCAGAGGAAAACAAATCACTCTACAAAAAAAGACACATGCACTTATATGTTCATGGCAGCAGTATTCACAATAGCAAAGACATGGAATCAACTAGATGCCCATCAATGGTGGATTGGATAAAGAAAATGTGGTACATATATACCATGGAATAGCATGTAGCCATAAAAATGAAACCATGTCCTTTGCAGCACCATGAATGCAGCTGGGGTCCATTATTCTAAGTGAATTAACATGGGAACAGAAAACCAAATACTGCATGTTCTCACTTACAAATGGGAGCTAAACATCAGGTACTCATAAAGATAGGAACAATAGACACTGGGAACTACCAGAGTGGGGACGGAGAGGGGAGTGCAAGAGTTGAAAAACTATCTGTTGGGTACTCTGGTCAGTACTTGGGTAATGGAATCCATATCCCAAACCTTAGCATCACACAATATACCCACGTAACAAATTTGCACGTGGGCCAGGCACAGTAACTCACACCTATAATCTCAGCTCTCTGGGAGGCTAAGGTGGGCAGATTGCTTGAGCCTGGGAGCTCAAGACCAGCTGGGCTAACATGGTGAAACCCTGTCTGTACAAAAAATACAAAAATTAGCTGGGCGTGGTGGCGTGCACCCGTGGTCCCAGTTACTTGGGAGGCCAGTTACTTGGTGGGAGAATCACTTCGGCCCAGGAGGTGGAGGTTGCCATGAGCCATGATCATGCCACTGCACTCCAGCCTGGGTGACCAAGTGAGACCCTGTCTCAAAAAAAAAAAAAAAAAAAGGTCTGCACATATACTCCTGCATCCAAAATGAAAGTTGAAATTATGTTTTTTTAAAAAGCTCTACTATGGAAAATGGTAGCCACTAGCCACACGTAGCTACTTAAATTCATTAAAATTAATTGAGCATTTGAGACATGTTCAAAGTCACATGTGGCTAAAGGCTACCATATTGGATAGGGCTGACTAGTTCTATCATTGCAGTGAGTTTTTTTAATTTTTTCTTTTTTAACGAAAAAAAGAAAAAATTAAAAAGGTTTTAATTTTAATTTAAAAAGGTTTTTACATTGCAGTGAGTTCTATAGGACAGCTCTGATCACAGAAAAATCCAGTGTAGAAATCCTCTACATCTAAGAAGAAACCTCCTTGAATTAGAGGAACATACAGGTAAGAAAGCCTGATAAGGGGAATGCCACCTTCTCCTAGCAATGTATTCCCTCAAGAAATGCAGAGAAGTCATCCACTTAGAGAAGAAATTAAGCAACGTAGCTTTAAATTTAAGAGACAATAAATCTTACTGCAGAACATCTAGGGACATCTTTGGAAAAAAAAAAGCAGGCAGTAATTGTGCTTTCATATCTCTACAGACGGACTAAGCAATGTAATCATGTAATAGCCAGGGACAGAATATGTGAATGAATGGATCATTGCTCTGAATCACTTTATCCAAAAAATCCTCTACACCAATATGAGGGGAAACTAAAAAGCTTTTATTTTGATGATGTTCTATCAGCCAGATAAAATTGTCTTTAAAATAATGCTTTTGATTGCTTTAAACCAAATTCTGAAGTTATATAATATTAATCTCAAGCTTTGTTGTTCCTGTCAGAACCCTTCAGGAACAGTGGAGATTCATGGATATGTTTCCAAGGGGTACCTACGATCAAAATCTTCTGGGGAATTTTCCTTAATAACTGCTTGCGGTCAGCTTTTAAAAACTGCAAGGTTTTACAGCAGCTCTCATTTCCTTTTCAATCCACATGAAATTTGAAAGCCTCAATGGGAGTCTAAATCCTTATGATAAAAGAAGCTTCTAAGTATTTGATGACAGTAATGAGAACCAGGAGAATTAAAAGTGAATAAGTACTTAAACAAAGTAAACAAATAGTAATTTGCTTAAGAAATTTTCTGCCTTCTCACATGCTAGGAAGATTTAAGAGGCTTCAATGCCAACAGCAAGATCCACATTTTAATTCTAAATGATGGTCATTTCCATCAGAAAAACTCCTGGAAATGCATACTTACTATTCTAATTCAAAACTCTAAGCATGAATTCATCACCTTAGGTAGAATGTGAAAACAAGCAGAATAATAAAATCCCACAGCAGTGGTGGCAGAAGGAGGTAACCACCTGGGTTTGCTCTTGCCCCACAAGACTAGCTGGATGGCCCTGGGCCTGTCATTTAGCTTCTTTGCACCCTGGTCTCCTCTGTGAAGTGGGAATAGCATCACCTGTTTTGTTAGTTACATAAGGTATGCAAAGTCCCTAGCAAGAGGTCTACTGACAAGCATCCAGTAAGTGCACACTAAATGTCCATTGCTTTCCTTCTTTCAGGTCTAGGTAAAATGCTGCTCTGTTCAAAGAAGCCTTCTCAGACTTCAATTCTCCCCTCTGCTCAGGACTCTAGAAGTACGTGAACGGATCAGAGACAAAAAGGGAAAGAGACAGAGAAAAGAAGTGATAGTGCTAAGATGGAGAAAGAAGAGGGAGGTTAGAAGATGCGGTAGGTAATCCAGTTTATCTGGAGCCTAAAGCATATAGGCTGGAAGTGTAGGTTCTGGAACATCACGCTACCATTTTTTACAGTATCCTGCACACATTTGTACCAATATACGAGAGTGGTTTATCCAACAAATTAGTGTCACTACACACTGCAGAGTTCTGTCCTTGTTAGGTGGTATAGGAGAAGCGGTGCTTGGAAGCAGGAAGGAGATTGAGGACAAATGTGAGCTGGGGTTGGCATGCACTGGGACTAGTGTTTTAGGGGGAGCAATGCAATTCCAAACACCAGCTTTCCTTCCAGAGGCAGAATCTGCAGGACTTGACAATCCACTACAAGTTGGGATCTGAAGGGGAAGACGAGCTAATATTTGAAATTTCTAGCCTGATAGTCTAGTAGAATGAGTCTCCACCAGGGGCAAATGTGCCCCCACCCCAGGACTTTCTTTCTTTCTCTCATTCTCTCTCCCTCTCTCTTTTTTTTTTTTTTTTTTTTTTTTTTTTTGAGATAGGGTCTTGCTCTGTCACCCAGGCTGGAGTGCAGTGGCATGATCATGGCTCAAGAGACCCTTCTACCTCAGCCTCACGAGTAGCTGGGACCACAGGCACGAGCCACCATGCCCACCTAATTTTTTAATTTTTTTGTAGAGAGAGGGTCTCACCATGTTGCCCAGGCTGGTCTGGAACTCCTGGTCTCAAGTAATCTTCCCACTTTGGCCTCCCAATGTGTTGGTATTACAGGTGTTAGCCACTGCACCTGGCCCGCCAGGGGCATTTTATGATGTCTGGAGATATTTTGGATTGTCACAACATTGGCCACATGAAGAAGAATTGTCTTGGGCCACACATAAAATACACTAACACTAATGATAGCTGATGAGCTAAAAAAAAAAAAATGCAAAAGAATCTCATAATGTTTTAAGAAAGTTTGCGAATTTGTGTTGGGCGGCATTCAAAGCCGTCCTAGGCTGCATGCAGCCCGCGGGCAGTGGGTTGAACAAGCTTGCTCTACAGTGCACAGGACAGCCTCCACAACAAAGTATTATCCCACTCCAAATGTCAATCAACAGTGGCAAGGCTGAGAAATCCTGGACAGTGAGACTGATGACATCTTAACAGAAACAGTCAGGAGAATGAACTAATAGGGAGAGCATGTAAATTTAGTTTTAAATAAGTTGAGATGGAAGTGTCAAGAGAACATCCAAATAGACAAATAAGTCAAGGAGGCATGTGAAAATGTTAAATTCAAGTTAGTTAAATGAAGTGTATGCGTGTGAGTCTAGCCCAGGAGTTAGCAAATGTTTCTGTAAAGGGTCAATATTCTGTAAAGGGTAAATATTTCAGGCTTTGTGAGTCATAAGGTCTCTTTCTTAACTATTCATCTCTGCCATGGTAGCATAAAAAACAGCCATAGGCCAGATGCAGCTGTTCATGAGATCACATTATGCCTGTAATCTCAGCATTTTGGGAGGCCAAGGAGGGAAGATGCCTTAAGCCCAGGTGAGACCAGCTTAAGCAACATGGCCTCTACAAAAAATTTAAAAATTGGCCAGGCGTGATGGCTCGCCCCTGTAATCCCAGCAATTTGGGAGCCCAAGGTGGGAGGATCACAAGGTCAGGAGTTCAAGACCAGCCTGGCCAACACAGTGAAACCCCATCTCTAATAAAAAAAAAACACAAAAATTAGTCGGGAGGCTAAGGCAGGAAAATTGCTTGAACCCAGGAGGTGGAGGTTGCAGTGAGCTGAGATTGTGCCACTGAACTCCAACTTGGGCAACAGAGTGAGACTTCATCTCAAAAAAAAAAAAAAGTTAGCCAGGCAGGGTGATGCACACTTGTGGCCCCAGCTACTCAGGAGGCTAAGGTGGGAGGATTGTTTGTGCCCAAGAGGTCAAGACTGCAGTGAGCCATGATCATGTCACTGCACTCCAGCCTGGGTAACAGAGCTAGACCCTGTCTCAAAGACAATAAAAATAAAAAGCAGCCATAGACAAGACATAAATCAATGAGTGTTGCTGTTGTCAGGGCTCAGAAAACGCTACCCTAAAGTACTTTGAACAGAAGGCGACTAGGAAGACCTCCGAAGCAAGAAGGTCACTCTGATGTTCTCCCGCCTTTCCGTGTGAAAGCTGGCCATAAAGAAATTCTCTGAACTACCTACCTTTCCTAAAAGTAGGTCATAAAACCCTCATTCCAGATGAATCCTGCTCTAGACCTGGGGGAATGGGATGCTACAGAGAGAGGCCAAGAAGAATCTGAGCAGACAGGCCTTTCTGGGTTTCCCGTCAGTCTGTTACCATTAGAGTATGCCCTTTTGTCCAATCACATTGCTACATGGCTGTCCACTGTTCAACGAACCTAAGATAAAAATGAAGTTTTCCCTAGGTCTTTGGGTCTTCATTCCTGAAAACTCACGTGTCTCATAAAACTTTGATTAAATACATTTGTTATACTTTTCTCTTGTCAACCTATCTTGTTATAGGGCTGTTGGTCATGACCCTTATGATGGGTAAGAAGAAGGTCACAGATAACACCTTTCCACCCCTAAACTGTGTTCCACTAAAACTTTATTTATGGACACAAATTTGAATGGCACATAATTTGCACATGTCATAGGCAGTCTTCTTTTTAAAATTTTTTTAACCATTAAAAAACGTAAAAAATCATTTTCAGCTCATAAGCTTGCTGTAAACAGTAGGCCGAACATGGTGCACAGGCAATAGTTTGCCAGCCCCTGGGCTAGAACATCAAGACAAAGAGCTGAGACCAGCTGTGACCATGAGCTTACCATGTCCTTGCAAAGATGATCGAGAAGAACACTGCCTTCTGTCTCATCAATAATAAATGTGTAGTTTGTGCCTATGTGCTCACAGGTGTTCCAGCCTAGTTACTAACAACAACTTTGGTGTTCTTCCGATGCCTTTATTTCTGTTCTGTTTGGTCTTAAAAAGAACTCTGGTGACAGTGAGTAGTGTTCAGAAGTAAAATGACTGACCCATGCTTGACCACCCAGCACAGTGGAGAAAGGCAGGAGAGAAGCCAGGTCCCTCACGTAACAGATATCAGCATTAAATGAGGTGGCACTTGGCTATTCTTCCATAAAGGAGGAGAGCAGGCAGGGTACCATTCAACAGTGCCACTCTGCTTTTCCCAGAGCACCTAACCTAGAGGCTGGCACAAACAAGTAGCCTCAGAAAGACAGGAGTTGGTAAGGAAGCATACTGCTTGTAGAACTGGTAGGCTTGGAATAATACATCATTTTATGGTGTAGTCAGACTAATAGGCCCCAAAATGATTAGGATTATAAGCAGTCTGTATTTTTGAGACCAAGTCTTGCTGTTGCCCAGGCTGGAGTGCAGTGACACAATCTCTGCTCACTGCAACCTCTGCATCCTGGATTCAAGCTATTCTCCTGCCTCAACCTCCTGAGTAGCTGGGACTACAGGAGCACACCACCATACCTGGCTAATTTTTATATTTTTAGTAAAGATGGGGTTTCACCATGTTGGCCAGCCTGGGCTTGAACTCCTAACCTCAGGTGATCTGCCTACATCGGCCTCCCAAAATGTTGGGATTAAAGGCATGAGTCACCATGCCTGGCCAGCAGTCTGGTTTTTTTCATGTACTTTATAATTACATATTTATTTCAAAGGAGAGAAGAAAAGAAAGAATGCAAACAAACTGGGTCTCAAATTAATCTGTTGTCAACCAAAAGGCAGGTTACCAGGAAGCTTTTCAAAAATGAAGAGCCCACTTACTTGCCAGTTCAATGATTTCCATCCTCTCTCCATCAACATCCTGACCTACAAATTTTAAGTCATTCTCCTCAAATTCGTTGATCATGTTAGGGTTTACCTGCAAAACAAGAAATTAAGTGTTTTGGGGCCATAGAGCAATACCAGCTCCCATACCCGGTCCTTCATCAGTTGGGTGGGTTTCCTGTTTCAGTGATCCTCTAACTAGTAGTTAATATCAATATTCAATGCTCAAAGTCAATTTTAAACTTATGATGAACCTAAGATATAAAATGTAACCACAGCACCTAAATCTGGGAGGCCCACCCTCTATTACCCAAAGAAGAGATTCAAAAAGTAGACCTCTGACCCAGATATTCTGACTTGGGAACTTTGAGACTAGTTATTTATAGCCATTTCCATGTTTGCTTCTTCCCTTGAGTTATGTGTACTTACCTATCTCTCCCCAAACCACAAATTTTCTTGAGGATTAAAACTACCTTATTTCCCTTGTGACTAACCCCAGTGCTTTTAAAAGCTCTAAAGATAAGATTGGAGCAAGTTTTCTACTAAAATATCATAATAGATGGCAACTTGACGGCCTGGCTTGTGGCCCCTTCTGGCCCTCATCTCATCTGAGCCCTGTACCAAACTTAAGGCTTCCTTTTCAGCCTCTCCTTCAGTGAAATTGTTTCCCTGTCTAAAATTAAGGTGGGGTCTCACCTATTCTTTGCCATCTTAACCTCAGAGCTTTTATTCTACATTTTAATTATACCAGTTCTCATAATTTGTAATGATTTTTCCTTCCTCAACAGCTCTAAGACATAATTCACATACCATACAATTCACCTATTTAAAATACACAAACGATTTTTCGTATATTCAGATGTGTGCAACCATTACCACAATCAACTGAAAAACAAACCCTCTATCCTTTAACCTCCTCCCTCAACCCCTGCCCCCGCCATCACCCTGACCTGATCTCTTGGCAATCACTAATCTATATCCCACATCTATAGATCTGTCTATTCTGGTCATTTTATATTAATAGAATCATGCAATATGTGGGCTTCTTTCACGCAGCATGATGTTTGCATGGTTTATCTATGTTGTAGCATAAATCAGTACTTCATTTCCTTCTATGGCTGAATAATACTCCATTGTATGAATAGACCACACGTTGCTTATCTATTCACCAGTTAGTAGACATCTTAGTTGTTTCTGATTTTTTGGCCATTATGGATATTGCTGCTATGAACATTCAGGTACAAGTTTTTGTGTGGACATACATTTTCGTTTCTCTTGGGTATATATCTAGGAGAGGAACTGCTGGGTCATATGGTAATTCTTATGTCTAACCTTTTGAGAAACTTCCATATGGTTTTCCAAAGGGGCTGCAATATATTCCATTCCAACCAGCAGCACATGGAGGTTCCAGTTACCCCACATCCTCTCCATCACTTGCTATTATTATCTGTGTTTGATTATAGCCAGCTTAGTGGGTGTGAAGTGGAATCTCTTTGTGGTTTGAATATGTATTTCCCTGATGACAAATGATTGTTGAGCATCTTTTCAGGTGCTTATTAGTTATGTGTATATCTTCTTTGAAGAAATATCTATATCATTTGCCATTATTTGTTATTGAGTTATAAGAGCTCTTCATATATTTTAGATACAAGTCACTTATCTAATATATGATTTAATCTGGAATTATTATGTTATCTTATTTTTTGTCCTCTCCATTAGAATATAAGCTCCCTAACAAGAAAGGAGACCATGTCTGTCTTTTCTCTTTCCATCTCCAGTGCATACCAGATGCAAAATAGGTGTGAATGAATGAATGGCTATGCTGTCCTGTACATAGCAGTTCTTGCACCTTGTCATTACCATTGAGGCAAAGCAGCTCAATAATTTTTATCCCACCAGTTGGGGCCATTCCCAGTGGAAATAAGACCAAAAATGGCCTACACCTAGCAAATTATGTTCCTTGGTCACAGTGACACTGTTCATTACTTATTCAGCATTGATTCCTATGAGTCCTCCTTCAAAACAGAGCCCTAGGCTTGTCCTGATATCCACTCCACCCCTATATGAACCAGGAAACTCCATCTGTCCCATTCCAGAAATTGGTTCTAACTGGTCTAAGCCAAACATAATTAACCCATCCCTTTTGAAAGATGAACATTTCAGGAACCCAGGTTTAAGCCCACTGATGTTCAGCATTGCCCTGAAAAATGGCTACTAGTTCACAGGTGGGCAGGTAATCTAAGTTGATTTCCCTATTTGGGAGAGATACCTGTTGTCCCAGATGCTGCTGGCAGCCACCTGGGAACTGTGAGGGAGACCAGCTAAAGGACGAAGCAGACACACAAACAAGGGTAGGGCTGAGATAACCACAGAGACAAAAGGAGCCCTGGTTGTACCATGCCTGGAGCCAGCCCAGCCTCTGGACTACCTGGTGCCTGAGACAACAAATTTCCTTAATGTTTAGGCTGGTTTGAGTGATAACAAGCAGGGATTTCTGTTCTTCACAGTGAAATGCATCATAATTGACACACTCATTAATCCTGACATATATGATCTACATTTCTGGAAACCTATGCTTCTCATGAGGCAACCTCAACAATTAACTCATTTTAGTCATGTGACACTAAGCCTCAAGCTCCATGTAAATTTCCAAAGAGGTTCTCAAACCAGGAATCCACCTTGTGATACCCAGGGATGCACCCCCAACCCAAAAGGCACCTGGTTCCATCTCAGAAGATTCAAGTCCTCTTTTCCCCAAACCTGGCAAAATAAAGGGTAGGGGCTAAGGATAAGAAATGATGACCTTATCATGATCTAGAAGATGGCAGTTAAGAGTAACAAAGGACACTGATAGGCCCCGCGTGTAGGTACGTAAAGATTTTGCCTTTGGAAAGCCAAAAAGATGAGAGTCTCCCCACCTCCGCCCGCCTCCTCCAGAAGTGGGAGAATGTGGGAAATTTGGCCCTTTCTGAGCCTGTGAATACCACCAGGCTAGACACCTTTCCCAGAGGTTCAGCTTATAGCCACTGGGTTCCTCACACTAAGCATCCATATTCCCCAGTAATTCAGCATGAAAGCCATACCTCGTACCGATGTCTGTGTCTCTCTTCTATAAAAGGAACACCACCATAAAGTTTCCCTGTAAAGATACAAGAGTGAGATTAATATTAGAGTAAGCAGTTTTGCAAGCACATCCATGACACTTTGTGGACCAAGGTGCTTGGATCGCTATCTGTCTATTTGAGGCCTAAAAACAAACTAATAGACTCCACATAGTCATCTAGATTTTCTTCTTTTCTAGTAGAGGATGGAGATAGCTTCTTTGAAACCCTGAAGCAATTCTCAAGTAAGCCATTACCATTACATAAAAGGAAGCCAGATGCCACACAAGTCCACCATGGAATCCAGCAAATCTACCCTCCTTATATACGTCTGCCTGTGGGACCAAGAGATGGTTATGTCTGTACCATCGCTCAGGACAGATTTGTAATGAGGCTCATTTACAAAGGAAGAAAATAAAACTGGGGGCAGGGAAGGGACTTGCTCAAAGCCCTGCCCTACTGGGCAGCAGAGCCAGTTCTTGAGCCCAAGCTCCTCACACCTGGCCCAATGCTTTCTCCACTCCACCAGCCACCTCCAGATTTTCACATACTACTGACCACATTCAAAATGTACCCCACCTTAAAAATGTACCTGTCTTATGATCCTACAATTTGACTTCTCAGAATTTATACCAGAAAACAGAAATGAGGACAAAGATTTAACCACAAAGATGTGTACTGCTGCTTTATTTAATAGCAAACAATTGGAAGCAAGCTGAGCATCAAGAATAGAAGAATTGGTGGATTAAACGATAGCACATCTATGCCAATGGCTCTTAACCAGGAGTGTGTGGCTGAGAATCATCTGGGGAGCTGCCTAAACATGGCTATGTAGCTGAGGCACTGCAGCTAACTGCAGAACCCTGGGCATGACCAATGTGACGATGGGCACGGTGATCAGAGAGCTGCCTAGTGACTGCAGTGTCAAGTGAATAGTCAGATTCATCACCAAACACCTCTCAAGAATGCCCCATTGGAGCATGTGGAGAAGCAGGATGGTCCAGGGACCAAGTGGGTTCCAGCACTGAAGCAATCTGAGCAGGCCAGAAACTCTTCCTACAGCACCAGCCCTCACAATGCAGACCCCAGATACACAGCGAAGGGATAAGAAGATATGAGTGCTGGAAGTCATCCTCAAACTCCAACAGAATCAGGAATCATGCTCAGTTCAACAGGCAGGGAATTATCAGACTCTCAAAGACATCATGAGGCTGGAACAGGATGTTTCAACCAAGAAAAACCAAATAAATGCTTCCTTTGTGTCTTGTTTGAGCTTTTGACTTAGATCAAGGAAACACAGTGGGTTGTATTCTCATAACTTTGTACGATCAATGATCCCAGCTAAACTTCTGTTTGCAAGTCCGTCCATACAGACTGGGCTCCCTAGTGATGATATGAATGATAGTGAATATTTAAGGTATATATTTTAGAAAAAAGGGGAATGGTGGGGACAGGGAGTTCCTTCGAGAGAACGCCAGCATACCACTGACAGGGGTCATTCAGGATAGCCTAAGCTAAAACAACTGCTTCGCAAAAATTAAAAGAAAAATGGGAAATAAAGCACAATAATATACAATTAGAAAACATAGAAGCAGGCCAGGCATGGTGGCTCACGCCTGTAATCCCAGTACTTTGGGAGGCCGAGGCAGGCAGAGCATGAGGTCAGGAGTTCAAGACCTACCTGATGAACATGGTAAAACCCCATCTCTACTAAAAATACAAAAATTAGCTGAGTGTGGTGGCGCTTGCCTCCTGCAATCCCAGCCACTCAGGAGGCTGAGGCAGGAGAATCACTTGAACCCCGGAGGTGGAAGTTGCAGTGAGCCAAGATCACACCACTGCACTCCAGCCTGGGCGACAGAGTGACACTCCGTCTCAAAAAAAAAAAAAAAAAGAAAAGAAAAGAAAAGAAAGAAAAGAAAACATGGAAGCATCAGGAAGGCAGGCACGGTGGCTCACGCCTGTAATCCCAGCACTCTGGGAGGCTGAGGCAGGTGGATCACTTGAGGTCAGGAGTTTGAGACCAGCCTGCCCAACATGGTGAAACCCCATCTCTACTAAAAATACAAAAATTAGCTGAGCGTGGTGGTGCATGCCTGTAGTCCCAGCTACTTGGGAGGCTGAGGCAGAAGAATTGCTTGAAACCGGGAGGTGGAGGTTGCAGTGAGCCGAGATCAAGCCATTACACTCCAGCCTGGGCAACAGAGCAAGACTCCATCTCAAAAAAAAAAAAAAAAAGAAAGAAAGAAAGAAAGAAAACATAGAAGCATCAGGAAGCTGCTTCAGAGAATACTAAGTCTCCTATGACCTCTCACTTTGACACTGAATCTTTTCCTCCTATAGTCCAAAATTTCTTTCCTGTTTCCTTCATTACAATAGGTGACCATAAATCCAATAATAGAGTCTGCCAACATTTCTTGAGGTGATGGGGAAAATGGCACAAATTTCCAAATTAGGATATAAGGAATTGTATCTTCGAATCAAGGGGACTAGCAGGATATTATGAGAACTTTTGAAACTGCATAGTTTCTGGCTGCTGCCTGGCTTAAAGCAGACTGTGTATTTGCTAATATATCTCAGAGGTGACAGAAAGGGGTAGGGGAGTGTAGGGACTCTGGAGTCAGACTGCCTGGCTTTAAATTCCACTTCACTATTTAATAGATGTGTAGCTTGGGCATATTATTTAACCTCTCTACCTCAGTTTCCTCATCTACAAAATAAGGATTATGATAGTTCCTACTTCACAGAGTTGTTGTAAGGATTAAATAAATCAAAATATGGGAAGCACTGAGAACAGAAAGTGAACCATGTCAGTGATTGCTATTGTTATGTCCAGACAATAAAATCCAAATGAATGGAACTAGAACATAAGCTCCACAAGGTAACAGACAAAATAGGAACCTGACCCCTCAATTACTTTTTTTTTCAATTACTTTTTTTAATTTTTAATTTTTGTGGGTACATAGTAGGTATATATATTTAGGGGGTACATGAGATGTTCTGATACAGGCATACAATGTGTAATAATCACATCATGGAGAATGGGATATCCATCCCCTAAAGCATTTATTCTTTGAATTCAAATAACCCAATTACACTCTTTTAAGATTATTTTTAAATGTACAATTAAGTTATTACTGACTATAGTCACCCTGTTGTACTATCGAATTCATTCTTTCTACTTTTTTGAATCCATTAACAATCCCCACCTCCCTACCAGCCCGCTCCCCCCGCCCCACTACCCTTCCCAGCCACTGGCAACCACCCTTCTACTCTCTATCTCCATGGGTTCAATTATTTTGATTTTTAGATCCTACAAATAAGTGAGAACATGTGATGTTTGTCTTTCTGTGCCTGGCTTATTTCACTTAACATGATCTCCAGTTCCATCTATGCTGTTGCAAATGGCAGGATCTCACTCTTTTCTATGGCTGAATATTACTCCACAGTGTATAAGTACATTTTCTTTATCCATTCATCTTTTGATGGGCACTTAGGTTGCTTCCAAATCTTGGCTATTGTGACAGGTGCTGCAACAGATATGAGACTGCAGATATCTCTTTGATATACTAATTTCCTTTCTTTAAGGTATATACTCAGCAGTCATCCCCTCAATTCTTTTGTTGTTGTTGTTGTTGTTGTTGTTGCTGTTTCTTAGACAGAGTCTTGCTCTGTTGCCCAGGCTGGAGTGCAGTGGTGTGATCTTGGCTCACTCCAACCTCCACCTCCCAGGTTCAAGTGATTCTTCTGCCTCAGCCTCCCAAGTAGCTGGGACTACAGGCCCATGTCACCACGCCCAGCTAATTTTTTGTATTTTTAGTAGAGATGGTGTTTCACTGTGTTAGCCAGAATGGTCTTAATCTCCTGACCTTGTGATCCGCCAGCCTCAGCCTCCCAAAGTGCTGGGATTACAGGTGTGAGCCACAGCACCCAGCCCATTCCCTCAATTCTTAAGACTAGCACCTAGCACATAAGCAGGTACTCAATAAAGATCTGTTGAATGAAATCAACATACAACAGATATGGTATACAATGAAACATGTTTTCAGAACTTTGGAAATTCTATTTTGTGCATTCAAAATCTTTCTTCATTGCTTACAAATCTATCAGAAATTAATTTACAAATTTAATCCATTGCTATCCTATGAAAAAGGATAAATTAAAATTTCCTTAAAAACTCTATGTTGAGAATCAGTTCAGAATGCTACCAGTGAAATTCTATTTGAGAACATCCTGAGAACAAAATAAAACTAAGAATGCTCATTCTGGAGCCCTGGCACCCTGGTACCATCGATTCTGATTTGATTACTCTCAGAAGAGTGTCCAGACATGTGGGTTTTAAAAACGTACCACGAGTCACTCCAATGTGCATTTCTGGTTAGAATCAACTAATGTACACCATCATTGAAAGTGCAGTAGGAGAACATTCCATGACAAGCCAAAATGCTAGATGCAGCTGAATGTAAAATGTATCTAGGAGTAGAGTCAGAAACTATGAGGTATACACACCATGTTCTTAAGAGCAGTCCTCTGACACAGGTGTTATGTAATGATCCTAGGAATGGGGGAAAATCTCAATAACAAAGTGACTCAGTCTTCCTTTCTGTCCTAGTCCTTTTGGAGACAAAATAAAATGTTCACTTAACTAGTAAATGTCAGCACAGCTTTAGAGAAAGAAAACCAACTGAAGTGTTAGAACCTATAAAGCACTCTCAGTGCAGGCAGAAAGACGCCAATAATGTGGATAAAAGGGTTATCAGAAAAAAAACCACCTTTCCAAATTATACCATCTCTTTCTCTAATTTGGTACTAGGTAGATACTGCCTCATACATAATATATTTCTACCCCTTTTATAGTCTTGACCATTCCTACCCTCATGTGAGTAATCCTAGCAACTGAACCTAATTTTTTCATTCTCCTTTTGAGAGCCAAAATATCCCCCCACAAAAAGCTACACAAGTTAAAAGGTGGAAGCAACCCAAATGTTCACTGAAGGACGAATGGATAAACAAAATGTGCATATCCATCCACACTATGGAATATTATTCTACATTCAAAAGGAAGGAAATCCTATCCCATGCTACAATATGGATGAAACTTGGAGACAATATGTGAAGTGAAATAAGCCACTCATAAAAGGACAAATACTGTGTGATTCCACTTATAGGCGGTATTGATTAAATGGGAGAGTTCCTTGACCCCTCTCGAAGGACATGCAACAGGGGTGTGGTTCGTCTTTAATTCACCACATGCACTCAAGCCTCTTATGGGAGGGGGAGCACACAGATGAGCAGGTGCAGGATTCAGGGTGAGCGCTTTTGGGCTCCAGCCCCAAGTAGTGTCTAGGGTGGGTACCCAAAACTCCAGTGGGCTTGCTACAGTGCTCTTTTAGCTCTGCTGCCCACAGATGACTTAAGTGTTAACCAGCTCAGTGCCTTCTTGGTACCCAGGTTCTTGTCCTGCATCCAGAAAGAATCAGGTCACACATGGACTTACAGGATGGTGAATGTGGAGGTTTTATTAAGTGGTGGAGAATGTGGGGGTTTTATTGAGTGGTGGAAGTGGCTCTCAGCGGGATGGATGGGGAGCTGGAAAGGAGATGGAGTGGGAAGATGATCTTTCCTTGGAGTTTGGCCGTCCAGCGGCCGATCTCCTCTCCAATGGTCCCCAGCCGAACTCCTCTCCATGTTCAGATGTTCCTTCTCTTCTCTCCTTCTCTGTCACACTGCTCTTCTGCTCATGAAGCCTGGGGTTTGGGGTTTATATGGTACAGGATGGGGGCATGGCGGACCAAAAGGCAACATTTGGGTGTGAAAACAGGAATGCCTGTTCTTATTTAGGTCCACAGATTTCCAGGCTTGAGGATGGGGCCTTTGCTGGAGAATCACCCTCTTCTACCCAGTATTTCCCTGTCTCCTCTACATATCATCTACAGCAGTCAAATCCATAGAGACAGAAAATAGAGGCCTGGTGTGGTGACTCATGCCTGTAATCCCAGCACTTTGGGAGGCCAAGGCAGACAGATCACGTGAGGTCAGGAGTTTGAGACCAGGCTGGCCAACATGGTAAAACCCCATCTCTACTAAAAATATAAAAATTAGCTGGGCATAGTGACAGATGCCTGTAACCCCAGCTACTCAAGAGGCTGAGGCAGGAGAATCACTTGAACCTAGGAAGCAGAGATTGCACTGAGCCAAGATTGTGCCACTGTACTCCAGCCTAGGCAACAAAGGGAGACTCTGTCTCAAAAAAAGAAAGGGAGGGGAGGGGAGGGGAGGGGAGGGGTGAGGAAGGGAGGGGAGAGAGGAGAGGAGGGGGAGGGGAGGGGAGGGGAGGGGAGCGGAGGGGAGGGGGGGAGGGGAGGGGAGGGGAGAGGAGAGGAGAGGAGAGGAGAGGAGAGGAGAGGAGAGGAGAGAAGAGAAGGGAAAAAAGAAAAGAAAAGAAAAAATAGAATGGTGGTTGCCAGGGGCCAGGGGAACGGGGAGTTGCTGTTTAATGCGTATAGTTTCCAGTTTTGCAAGATGAGAAGAGTTCTGGAGACTGGTTGTACAACAGTGTAATGTACTTAACACAATTGAACTTGGAAATGGTTAAGATGGTAAATTTCATGTTATGTATATTTTACCACAATTAAAATTTTTTTTAAATAAAAAACAAAAATAATCCAGCCCCACTCTTGTCCACAATGCCCTCTTGCTCTGACTCACCCTTTATTCATACCTCCCACTCCTACCCTTTGCAACCTGGCTTTTGTTCCTGTGACTTTATAGAACTGCTCTCTAAAATCCAGCAGGTCTGTCTTCAGCTGCCACCCTTCCTCTTCTGTGACCTCTGCTCCTCCAGGCACTTTTTGCCCCATCTACCTGTTCATCATCCTCAACTGGGGACCCCTGCCCAAGACTGTACCCTCCCTTCTTCTCCCACATTCGCTCCCCTGAAAGCTGTCACCCACACGCTGTCCACTCCCATTCTATACCTTCTGATCCTTATCTTTCCCCTGGTGCCATACCTCCTATTTCCAGGGGGCTAAAGGCTATCACCATATCATCTAATACGTAATCCCATTACTTTCGATGGCAAAAACCACAGTGACTTTTGCACCAACCTAATAAAAAAGTAAAACCACTACCTGCTGGGCTTCACTACCTCTTTTCTTGGTAGAACTGCCTTGCTTTTACACAAATGTCTTTGTTGCACCACTATCTTAATTTACTTCAATTTTAAGACTACCCACAACCATGTCTTCTGCTAATTAGGCATTTTAAGGACCGGAGATCTCTTGTATGTGCAAGAATTTGATGATGCTTATCTAATCCAAAGATCCTAAGAGGCTGTCCAGGGTGCAGATATTTGTTGTATTTGGCTTGCATAGTGCTGGCAGACATGAAATATGGTAAAAATGTAAGTAAGTTGCCAACATTTAAAAGTCAGGAGATTTTAGATAAAACTCCAGATTCCAGACTCTCTCGAAAATTTAGAAGACTGGCAGCAGTGAATCCACAGTTCTTCATGCAACTATCAGCTGTGGAAGTCACTTCTTTAATGGGGTACATGCCTGCTGATTTGCCACAGTCCCCACTACTCCCTACTGCCTCTCTAACTCTGAGGTTTGGTGCAGCTGCTGCTGATGATCATTAAGCTTCAGCTGTGGCATTTCTCACATCTACCTGGCTGCATTCCCTCCCTGGCCCTACTGACCTAGATACTCAGTGCAAAACTGATTCAGTGCTTGTGTGTATCCTTAAGCTAAACTCGTGGTTTCAGACAGGGTTTCAGAAGAGGCCTGGGGTAGGGTCTTCACTATCTGCATCCCCTGCTCTCCTCCCACAAGACACTCCTGAAACCTGCAGAACCTTTTCTCGGGATTCTCAGTGAGGGCAGCATTCAGCTCTGGGAGCTATTTGGGTCTTTCTGCCCCCACTTTGATTAAGGTCCAGCCATTTCATACAGCGAGGGGGTCAAAGACTCAGCTCAATGACTTTCTACCAAGCAACCTGGATGAGTGACTTAACCTGGCTAAGTTTCCTTTCCTTTGTGCAAAATAGTGGCTGGGTCCTAGGGTTGATGAGAGGAATGTCTTAATTACTGGTGCTCAGAAGGTGCTGAGTCGCAGCCAGCCACAGCTGGCTCCTTTATTTCTCCTTTATTTTCTCCCATATTTTTCCTTTATTTCTTACTTTTGAATTTTAGAATATTTCTCCAATTTTCATAAAATATTTCATTTCTTTTAGTATTGAAACTCCTCCCCTTCCCTAATTCTATCTTCCTGAAATGCTTTTATCTCAATTTTCTAGTACAAAACATCTGAGTTGAAAAATGTGTCTTTGTTTTTAACTCTATATTATAGCATTACATTCTTTTTCATCACTTTCTTTAAAAAAAAAAAAATATATATGGAGTCTCACTCTGTCTCTCAGGCCGGAGTACAGTGGTGCTATCTCAGCTCACTGCGATCTCCACCTCCCGGGTTCAAGCAATTCTCCTGCCTCAGCCTCCCAAGTAGCTGGGATTACAGGTATGCACCACCACACCTAGCTAATTTTTGTATTTTTAGTAGAGATGGGGTTTCTCCATGTTGGCCAGGCTGGTCTTGAACTCCTGACCTCAAGTGATTTACCCATCTCAGCCTCACAAAGTGCTGGGACTACAGGTATAAGCCACTGCGCCCCACTTTTCATCACTTTCATTTCATCTGTTTTCCATTTAATATTCTTATCTCATTCTTGATGTCTCTTTTCTTAGATCTCATGCATTGGCAGGTGGGGAGCTAGCAGCCAAGAAAGACAGAATAGAAAGGATCTGCAAGAGCAAGGGGAAGCCTCTTCTTCCCTCCCACTGCCCTAGTGGGACCTCATTCTTAATGCCAGGTCACTAACTGATGTTTGCCCCGAGCTTTGAGAAGATCATAGATCAATGCTCTCAAACATCAGCCACATTTAAACAGTGCCTTTTCTATGCCAGGCACTGTTTCCAAGGGCTCGGGCATACCATTATTTAAGCCTCAGAAGAACCCCAAGAGGCCTGCACTCTTATCTCTGTCTTTCAGATGCAGAAACTGAGGCGTGGTGAGGGTACATAGCTCTACACAGCCAGGGACTGAGCTCTTAACCACTCCACTAGTTCCCGTCAGTGAAGTGACAAGGACAAGTCCCTGTCTAGAGAGGGGGCAGGAATGTCATCTGTTGTTAGGATGAAAGGTGCTACGTCCCAGACCTATGAACCTCCATATTAACACACTTTAGTGAATGGTTTCCCTAGTAAATGGCAAGAACAGTAAGAAGAGAGCCACCCTGCAGTGTGGACCTGGGCTCTGGGGGCAGGTGGGAGGCTCGCCAAGTGGCATGCAGCTCTCACAAAGCCCTGCCGCGCTCCTCTGGAATTTCTGTCTCAGCACAAGGACAAATTACCATGGCATGGACTCTCAGGGTCCCTAAATCCCTGGCGACCTCTTTTAAACTGTTATGTAAATCAACTAACTCAGCCGAGGATTTTTTCTTTGTATGTTGTTTTTTTCCTCCTGCTCTAATGTTTCACGAATGTTCAGTGTTGGTTTTATTTGTTTTAAACTTCCTAATCCAATCACATCAGGAACTAGAAGCTGTTTTTCTATATCAATGCTTTGATAAGAGACAAGAAACCAAAAGCCATTTTCCTAGCCCCTGAAAACTTCCCATTTCTTGCAGCTCTTTCACATTTTAGATTTTACCACTCTCCAACTGCAATGCCATGAATTGTACCAGGACTCTCAGCACTGGGTCTCACTCAGTATCTTTTTAATGGGCCTCGTGCCTCTTTTCTTTCCAAACAAAACCCTTTCTTCCTTACATTAAAGCAGAACTGATCATTTTAGTCAAGTTCTTCTTCTTCAATGTGAGGAAATGCAAAGAAGATCCCTGAAAGGAATGAAACCTTTCCCTAAAGCATTCAGTTTTTACCTGCCAGGTCCAGAAGGCTTCACTGGTGTCTTGCATCCCAGAGTCATGTCATGCTCCTGTGGGCATCACCCTGAGGAGCTCTCCCTGGCCTCCTCTGCCAGTTGTCATCTGCCTGCATCAAACTTCACTGTCCCCATGTCATCTGCTCTGAGGATGAGGGCCAGCTTCACACAACTCTGGAAATCACCAGGTCCTGGTCTCCAGTTGCATAAACTACACTGCCATGGGTTCCTAATCCCTTCAAGTTTGTTGTGTTGCATGCTTAACTGGACCAGATACACCTCCCTGTAGCAAGTCCACAGCACACCCCTGTGCTCATGTCCCACCTCTTCCCTCCTATCTCTCCTCGAGCCCTTGGGTCTTCTCTGCACCTTTCCACCTTGTGGCATTCCCCTGTTTCTTAGGGTAAGGGTCCGTAACGGTTTGGGTGCTGGTTTGGAGGGCATCGATAATTTGGGAGCTTTAAATTAGGTTGATGGCTGGACAAAATGAAGAATAACATTTCATGCCAAGTGAAAATGATATGAAATCAACTTTCAGCACCCATAAATAAAGCTCTGTTGGGACACAGCCACACTCATTCACTCACATTTGTCTGTAGCTGCTTTCACACCACAATGGCTGCAAAGCCAAAAACATTTACTGTCTGGCCCTTTATTGAAAAAGCGTACCAAAGGCCATTGAGGATCTCTTGAAGCCAAGAGTTCAAGACCAGCCTGGGCAACATAGAGACCCCATCTCTACAAAAATTTTAGGCCAGGCACAGTGGCTCACACCTGTAATCCCAGCACTTTGGGAGGCTGAGGCAGGTGGATCACCTGAGGTGAGGAGTTCAAGACCAGCCTGACCAATACGGTGAAACCTGTCTCTACTAAAAATACAAAAATTAGCTGGGTGTAGTGGCGGGTGCCTGTAGTCCCAGCTATTCGGGAGGCTGAGATAAGAGAATTGCTTGAACCCGGGAGGTGGTGGTTGCAGTGAGCCAAGGTTGTGCCACTGCAACTCCAGCCTGGGTGATGGAGTGAGACTTTGTCTCAAAAAAAAAAAATCTTTTTTAAATAATCAGACATGGTGGCACGTGGCTGTATTCCCAGCTACTCAGGAGGTGGAGAAAGGAGGACCGCTTGGGCCCAGGAGCTGGAGGCTACAGCGAGCTATGATCACACCACTGCACTTCAGCCTGGGCAACAGAGCAAAACCCAGTCTCTAAAATAGAGAAATAAATAAATAAGGTTGGGGCTAGCATTCCTACTAAATGCACATATGCCAGATTTGCAGTATTCAAACACGTGAACTATAATGGTTTGAAAAACATGTTCTTTCTAGGAGGTGGCAGTTTGGTTTGGAAACCACACTCAACACAAAGTCTTGCCTCCCTCACTGAATGTGTCTTGGCAACACATCTGAGACTTGACCAAGCAAATTAAGTCCAGGGTCTTGTAACATATTAGAGACACTATCAAGTTGTTGGCCATCCCTGAATGAGCTCTGAACCTTGTCTGAATTTCCCTGTGCTTTATTATGTTCCCATCTTTTGTGCTCTCATTTGAGAGCCATGAGCAAAACAATAAAGTTTATTTTTGGAGTCTTAAACCATCTAATAACTTAGTTCCTCATTGTTCCCCCTGGACCCCCTCTCACTTGAGCCTGATCCCTCCATCTCTAGCCACTCCTCATTCTATATTCTTACTTTTCAAAGCACCCCACTTAAGACTTACCTACACTGTGCCACTTCTCCCTGCTTTTCAAAAATCATCTAATGAGTTAATTAATCAACTAATTGCATCACTATAAGGAGACAAGCCCTACTATCTAACTTCCCAGATGGTATAAGTTTTTTTAAGGCTAGACACAGTGACTCATGCCTATAATCCCAGTACTTGGGGAGGCTGAAGCAGGAGGATTCCTTGAGGTTAGGCGTTAAAGATCAGCCTTGACAACAAAGAGAGATCCCCATCTCTATTTTTTAAAATTTAAAACTTTTTAAAAAGGGGAAAAAGTGAGTTTTTTAAAAATCTAAGTACAATTTACATGCAATAAAATATACAGATCTGAAGGGTAGAGCATCAAGGAGTCTAACAATTGTAAAATGTGTGTTTGAAGAGTTAATTTTTTTTTTTTTTTTTTTTTTTTTTT
>NW_022436957.1:12409506-12435410 GCF_009761245.1 Sapajus apella
TTGAGACAGAGTCTCACTCTGTCATCCAGGCTGGAATGCAGTGGCACGATCTCGGCTCACTGCAACCTCCGCTTCCCGGGTTCAAGTGATTCTCCTGCCTCAGCCTCTTGAGTAGCTGGGACTACAGGCATGTGCCACCATGCCTGGCTAATTTTTATATCTTTAGTAGAGACAAGGTTTCACCATGATGGCCAGGCTGGTCTCAAACTCCTGACCTCAAGTGATTCAGCCACCTTGGCCTCCCAACGTCCTGGGATTAGAGGTGTAAGACACCATGCCTGGCCAAGAGTTACATTTTGGAAAGTGATTATAACATTAGATGGGGGGGCAAGGGCAGCATGTTTTATTAGAATACTAGAAAATAATGTGGGAAGAGTGTCCCAGCCCTGGTTCTGACTCTCTCAATTGTGTGTCACTTCTGTCAGCCCTCCATTTCCTCAACTGAAAAATAAAGAGGTTAGATCAAATGGCTTCTGAAAGCCCCCTTAGTTCTATTCTCTGTCAGGAAATAGGATATGTATGCAAGCCAGTAGAGAAGTGGGGAGATACTATCTTTCAACTCTGCCTAAGCACTGCCTCATCCATGGAGTTCATTCAATGTGCAGTTCTTTTTTATTTATTTTTTTTTCATACAAGGTCTCACTCTGTTGCCCAGGCTGGAGTACAGTGGTGCAATCATGGCTCACTGCAGCCTCAAACTCCCAGGCTCAAGTAATCCTCCTGCCTCAGCCTCCTGAGTAGCTGGGACTACAGATGTGTGCCACCACACTTGGCTGATTTTTTTAAAAATTTTCATAGAGACAGGGTCTCATTGTGTTGCCCAGGCTGAAAGGTTCTTATTTAGACCAGGATTCAGCAGACTATGGCCCGGCCCACAGTCATGGGATCCCCCTGACTGTTTTCTGTGTGGCCCTTGAACTAAGAATGGTTTTCATATTTTAAATTGGTTGGAAAACTTAAATCAAAGAATAATATTTCATGCTACATGAAAATGATATGGAATCAACTTTCAGAGTCCATAGATAAAGTTGTGTTGGGACACAGCTGTGCTCGTTCACTCACATATGTGCCTGTAGCTGCTTTCACACCACAATGGCTGCAAAGCCAAAAATATTTGCTATCTGGTCCTTTATTGAAAAAGTTTACCAACCCATGGTTAAATTCGAATGAAGACTTCAGACCTAGGCACTATACACACAGGTAAATCAACATTTGAGGTAGAAACCATTTTCACTTTGTAGCCACTAACAGAAATAGGGCTCTTTTTGTTCCTAACAGAGCAAGAAGAAAAATAATCCTACCAAAAAGACTAGGGAAAACAGGAACACAAGTACAGTGAATGTCATTATGACCTGGCTCACCCCTTCTTCCCAACAATCTGGCAGAATTATCAGTCATAAAACTGTTCATACCCTTTGACCTAATAATCCAACTCCTGAAAATCGTATCCTAAGGAAATACTCAAAGAACGAAAATTGTGTCAAGAGGTTCGATTCAGCATTTTTCCTTTTTTTTTTCACTACCATGCATATATGTTATTTTAGAATGAATTCAGCTATACTGTGGAACAGAATACAAATTTCACAGTATTTTAATATAAATACCAAAAGTTCCCAGGCATTTCACTTTCCAACACTTCGGGTGACTGAGCTTTCAGAGCCTACCTTTGCCTACACCAACTTCCAAGCCATCGCAAGTTCTAAGTCTATGAATCCTCTCCAGACACCTGCAGTCCATCTAGCACTTTTTCTCCACTGGTTTTCCACTGCCCAGCTATCCAGGAAGCACTTTCTTGCTCTATTGTTTCATGTTTCAGTTGGATCTTCCAAACTATTTAGAGGCTCATTGAGAACAGGGTAGTGGTCTTTATATACCTTTGAAAATTATCTGTTAATGGTTAGATGAATTACTACCAGAAGTGGTTTTAATAAGACTATGAATATTGATACTCCAAATGGAAAAGTATAAAATTAATATTGATAATTTTGAAAGAATTATGATAATGATTGCACTTAACCATTCATCCTAAAACCTAAAATACTCTAAAATACTATTTTCTTCCATGTTATTTCTTTTTAGTAGTTAATTTTTTTTTATTGTACTTTAGGTTCTGGGGTACATGTGCAGATCATGCAGGATTATTGCACAGGTACATACATGGCAAGGTGGTTTGCTGCCTCCATCCCCCATCACCTATATCTGGCATTTCTCCCCATGTTATCCCTCTCCAACCTCCCCCACTGCCCTGCTGTCCCTCCCTTGGCCACCCCAAACCCCAGTGTGTGATGCTCCCCTCCCTGTTTTCATGTGTTCTCATTGTTCAGTACCCGCCTATGAGTGAGAACATGTGGTGTTTGATTTTCTGTTCTTGTGTCAGTTTGCTGAGAATGATGGTTTCCAGATTCATCCATGTCCCTACAAAGGACATGAACTCATTGTCTTTTAGATTCAGCATTTTTCTAACAAAATGTCAGAAACCATGTGAAGTATTTATCAATAAGAAATAAATCAGCAGAATATGCTTCCTTTAACTCAATTAAATACTATATGCCCAGATCATAGACAGGAAGACCAGATATAGGAAAAAGGGATGCTACCAGAAAAGATTAATATAAAAACTAATCTTGATGAAGTCTGGAAAATACCATAGATGTGCAACTAATACTCAGGTAGAGGATTATAGATATACAATTTTTTAAAAATCTTACTTCTCTTTTTAATTGACAAATAATAATTGTACATATTTATGGGACACATAGTGATGTTTCAATACATATAATGTATAGTGATCAAATCAGGGTAATTTTGAATCCTTTCGCAAATTTCTCCCTCTTCCTCAAAATATCTCATTTCTAAGGACGCTTGAATCAGCTTTGATAATTCTACACATGCTGTCATTAGCCCTTTTACAGGAAAAGGCCTTTGCAGATGAAGAAAACACATAGAACACAGGAAGGGAACTTCTGGGAACACACTGCGTATAAACAGGACAAATAATCATTACCAGTACTTTTGTCCAAATCAATTCATACCTATAATCTTCACTTCAGAAAAAGTTAATTTGTAGTTTTCATAACCCTTAAGGAATTAACAGGTGATTAAGAAAATAAGAGGAATTGTTCTTGAATATAATAATTTGGCTCGGTTGGGCGTGGTGGCTCACGCCCATAATACCAACAGCTTGGGAGGCCAAGACAGGAGGATCACCTGAAGTCAGGAGGTCAAGACTAGCCTGGCCAACATGGTAAAACCCCATCTCAACTAAAATACAAAAAGTTAGCTCAGTATAGTGGCCACGCCTGTACTCCCAGCTACTCGGGAGGCTGAGGCAGGAGAATCACTTGAACTCAGGAGGCAGAAGTTGCAGTGAGCCAAGATCGCACTACTACACTCCAGCCTGGGCAACAAGAGCAAAACTCCGTCTAAAAAAAAAAAATAGACTCAATCTAGTCATCCACCCACTGTGGCTATCAATATCTTTAGGCTGTGGTCCTATTTCAAGGCATTCTTTTTTACTAGAGAACTCTTTACTTTCCTGTTTTTCCATTTAATCCAAGCATTATAAGTACTGGCCTATAAATCAAATTAAAATGAAAAAATGAATAGCATTTAAATGCTTTCTATCAAAACTCTTCATTGTTTTCACAGGCAATGTAAGCAAATGTATCTTGTTCATAGCATCCTTGCAAAAATGTGCTGACTTAGAAAAAAGTCTACAAAAGAAACATGCCAATATGGGATGGGGGAATCCTACAAAAGAAATATGCTAGCTTATAAAAACATAAAACAATACATAAGATTGTACAAAAGAAATATGTTGACTAGGGGGAAAAGGGCCCATCAAACATTACCATGCTACTTGGTTTTATATTTTTATGCCACACAGTAGAGCCTCACACAGTGGTCACATTCTTATCTCTGGCACAGCCTTTTCTGGAGACCTGCGAGAGACAGAGCTGCACAGGTGGGAGGGCGCCAGCGCATAGATCACATGCTTCCTGAAAACTAGGAAGCACAACTTCAATGTAAGGCAACATAACTTTCTTTCTCTTTAGGAAAAGGACTTAAAAAAAAAAAAAGTAAAGAGAAAAAATTAAAGAAATTGTTGCCTGGAAACAACCCAAATGTCCACCAGCTGATGAATGGATAAACAAAATGTGGTCTATCCATACAATGGAATATTATTTGGCCATTAAAAGGAATGAATACTGATACATGCTATAAAGTTGATACAGCAAAAAAACATTATGCTAAAAGAAAGAAGACAGGCCAGGTGTGGTGGCTCACACGCCTGGAATCCCAGCATTTATGGAGGCCGAGGTGGGCAGATCACCTGAAGTCAGGAGTTCAAGATCAGACTGGCCAACATGGTGAAGCCCCGTCTCTACTAAAAATACAAAAATTAGCCAAGCATGGTAGTGGGTACCTGTAATCCCAGATACTCGAGAGGCTGAGGCAGGAGAATTGCTTACACCCAGGAGGTGAAGTTTGCAGTGAGCCAAGATCGCACCACTGCACTCCAGCCTGGGTGACAGAGCGAGACTGTCTCAAAAAAAAAAGAAAGAAAGAAAAAGAAAGAAAGAAGTGAGACACAAAAGACCACAAATCATATAGTTCCATTTAGATAAAATGTCTATAATGGGCAAACCCATAGACAAAAAGTAGATTAGTGGTTGCCAAGGGCTAGCAGGGTGTAGGGTTGGTGACAGCTAATGGGTATAGGGTTTCTACAAGAGGTGATGAAAATGTCCTAAAATTGACTGTGGTGATGGTTGCACAACTCTGTGAATACACAAAAAAATCAGTGAATTGTATGCTACTAATAGATAAATTATATGATAAATTATACCTCAATAAAGTTGTTTGCAAAATTTTTCAAAACAAGCTTTGGTGCTGTGTTTAAGATTTATAAAAATCATCAATATTTTTATGTCTACTGTGAAGAAAAACAAATTTCATTTTTTTTTAATTTAATTTTATTTTATTTTTGAGACAGAGTCTCACGCTGTCGCCCAGGCTGGAGAGCAATGGCACTATCTCAGCTTACTGCAACCTCCACCTCCCAAGTTCAAGCAATTATCCTGCCTCAGCTTCCCAAGTGGCTGGGATTATAGCATGTGCCACCATGGTTGGGTAATTTTTTTTGTATTTTTAGTAGAAATGGGGTTTCACCATGTTGGCCAGCCTAGTCTCAAACTCCTGACCTCAGGCAATCCACTCGCATCAGCCTCCCAAAGTGCTGGGATTACAGGTGTGAGTCACCGTGCCCAGCCACAAATTTTATTTTTTTTTATTTTTTATTTTTTTTTTTTTTGAGACGGAGTTTCACTCATGTTACCCAGGCTGGAGTGCAATGGCGCAATCTCGGCTCACCGCAACCTCCGCCTCCTGGGTTCAGGCAATTCTCCTGCCTCAGCCTCCTCAGTAGCTGGGATTACAGGCACGCGCCACCATGCCCAGCTAATTTTTTGTAGTTTTAGTAGAGACGGGGTTTCACCGCGTTGACCAGGATGGTCTCGATCTCTTGACCTTGTGATCCACCCGCCTCGGCCTCCCAAAGTGCTGGGATTACAGGCGTGAGCCACCGCGCCCGGCATACAAATTTTATTTTTTAAATTGAGACGGAGTCTCACTATGTTTCCCAGGCTGGTCTCCAACTCCTGGCCTCAAGCAATCCTCCCACCTCAGTCTCCTGAGTAGCTGGAACTACAGGCACATTATACCACATCCAGTACTAAGAAAAACAAATCTTTTTTACCGAGGCTGAAGTGCAGTAGCACCATCATGGCTCACTGCAGCCTCAACCTTTTGGGCTCAGGTGATCCTCCTGCTTCAGCCTCCCAAGTGGCTGGGACCACAGGCATAAGCCACCATGCCAGGCTAATTTTTTGTAGAGACAGGGTTTCCCCATGTTGCCCAGGCTGGTCTTGAACTCCTGGGCTGAAGCAATCTGCCTGTCTCGCCTCCCAAAGTGCTGGGATAGGGGTGTGAGCCACTGCAACTGGCCAAGAAAAATCTTAAATCAGACTTACAGCTATCAAATTTTTAACTATATTGAGTACAATGCTCTTTTTAAAAACTTAGTACAATTACCACTGAATCTTTCTCAATGGATATAATTTTAGGACATTAATTTTTCACTAAGCATTTTTTGTCACGTAGGCAATTATTTGAACAAAGTTTCAAAGTATCTGAAGACACCTGAAAGCTGCAGAATTGCTAACATTTATGAAGAAAAAAACTTTTTATATAGTATTTGCAAGGGAAAATGTTAGTGACTTAGAGAGCAATGACTTCTTATGCAGAGAAAGGAGGGAACCGTATTTACTTTGAAGCCTTTTATTTTTAAATTTCATTCTGGCTAGGAAGCTTTCTATTCCTTAGAAGGTTTATATTCATCTTTAAAGGAGAAGCTCATATTTCTGGCCTTACTCTTTCTTAAGAAGGCATTTTTCTAAGGAATTCTTATAACTTCACAGGATTCTAAGGGATTCTTATAATTTCACGAAAATTACACTGAACACTCGCGATTCCTGGGCTCCCCCTCTGCATCCGGCCCCCCTAGCAACCTGCCTTTCCCTTTTGTCACATTTCTTCTGCTTGTTTTGAGGCCCTAGGAGGGCAGGGCTGGAATCTGTCCTGGTCACTGTTATATTTGCACACGACACAGAGTGGGCATTCAAGATACATTTATTGAATTGAATTAAAGGCTTTGGTTTGTTTTCAACAATAAGTTATTCTTATATAATATGCTCATTTAAGAAAAATGTTCCACAGAAATTAGAATTAACCTTATGGGGAGTGGAAAGATCAGCAAATATCAAATCGTGAGCCATCTCCCCACACTGGGGCTGCCAAGGGGAGAGAGAAATACACTTCTGAGATGCACAACTGCTCTCCTCCTTGGAAGTTCATTTGTGAGTCACTAAGACCAGGCAAACAGACATTAAACAGGGAACCAGTTTCAATGTAAAAGAGAGAACTGTGGATTCAAAAGAACTGAGTGTGAATCAGGGTTCTCTCTCCCCATCCAAGTTCATCTCCAGGGGCATTGGTAACTCACAAAACAGCCCAATGAATAGGGAGTCATGCAGATCAAATGCAAAGGGGCATTCAGTCTGTTCTACCAAGGCCAGGCCAAGGGACAAGATTACCAGAGAGAGGAATGCCCAGAGTAGAGGGTCAGTAAGGGCAGGGGAGATAGAAAGAGGGAGAATCAGGGCCCTCTGAGGATTCTGGAAGGGGCAGGGGTGAATCTCCACCACCCAGAGGGCTGGGCACCTGCAGTCACATGAGTGACATCCAATAAATTATAAAATAAACAATCTGGGAAACTTACTTAGTACTGAATTTTCAGTTTTGAAAACAGTTCTTCTTAGTCCCAGTCTCATTGTTCCTCCCAAATCGCCAGGGTTGTGTTCGGGCATATCAATCACCTTAGAAAACAAAAGAAATCAGGTTTTGCCATCTTGTAAATATGCCATTTCCCAAATTTCAAGCCTTACTTTTAAAGGAATGATTGTTGGGTAAGCATGGTCCCTAAACTATAACATCTGATCAGTCTTTCCAACAATCATGTTCAAATACAGGCGTAACGTAGACACACCACACACTGTACTTCCTTTCCATCTGCATCTCATCTTTCATTTCAATCACTTATAAAAACATGTATCAGGAGCATCTTGACGACAATCCCTCTGCCAATACTCAAAATGTCAGTTCTAAGTAGTGCTCACACTCCAAGTTCTGGATTGCTGAGGCCTCCCATTTCGGCGTTCACATCTTTCGTGATAACCCCCTTCCCATTGCCCACTGCCTTCCCTAAAGATTTTCCAAAAGGAAATCTATCGGTACTTGTACTTGTGAAAAGGTATACCAAAAGAACCTATTCATGAAAAATCATTAGAGGAATTCTTTTTTAAAAAAAAAAGAAAGAAAGAAAGAGAGAGAGAGAGAGAGAGAGAGAGAAAGAAAGAAAGAAAGAAAGAAAGAAAGAAAGAAAGAAAGAGAGAGAGAGAGAGAGAAAGAGAGAGAGAGAGAGAGAGAAAGAGAAAGAATGTAGTATCATCCAGTCTAGCACTTTCTGTAGGTCAGAAATTTAAGTGGCACCCTTGACCACTCCCTCTCCCTCATAGCCACTCTGTCAAGTCTGTGGATTTACCCCCCCACCCAGATTTCCCACGTCCATCCACTTCTCTCCAGCCCTTCCCCAGGCTACAGGAATGGCTCACTGACAGGCCACCCAGCATTCCCATGGCCCCAGCACACCCTGCCTACTGCAGGCAGAGTGGTCTATTCACACAGGAAATCTTAATGCGGCATTTTTCCTGCTTGAAACCCTTGATCTCACGGTATCGGGCCGGCCTAACCCTCCAGCATTATCTTTTATTCCCTGCCCCTCCACCCTGAGCACTGGTTCTTTGAGTTTTTCAACTGCATCTCCTTTCCTCCCACCACGGTGACTTGGCACATGCTGTGCCCTCTGCCAGGACAATCTCCTCTCATTCCTTTGCCCTCTTTTCCTAAATGAAACCATCCTTAACCCTGAAATCTCAGCTCAACTATCCAACATCAGCCTCTCCAGGAGCTGGTATTTCTGGGAGCTGCAGCTGAGTCAGGGTCCTCTATCTGTGCCCTCACAGAACGAGGTTCTTCCCCGTCCCTGCCCTTCTCTCACTTCGCATCTGGTGAGTGCTTTGTGGGAGAGACAGTCGGTCTTTGAGAGCTGGAGTAGCTTTATGTTTATGACCACAATCACACCTCAGAAATTGAGAAACAGGTGATTTTTATGAACAGCCTATCCCGGTGAGTCTCGTAATTCATCTGTTTTCTCAGTTCTGTTCACTACGATCTCACGGTTTCATTTCATCTTCCTTTTTAAAGTTGTTAGAACAGACTACTGGTGGGTGAGTCGACCTGTTCTAACGGAATTGCTTGAGCTTCCCTCTCATAAAACCTTTCCTTTGTTGTTTTTTTTCCATATTGTAATTGCCACATATTGCTCTACAGCAATCTTTGACAAATGGAATTTTCTGAGGTAAAAAACTTCCAAGAAAATGTCTGCTGTTATCAGTGCCCCAGAAGAACTTTCCAAGCCATCTGAACCCAGTGTCCTGAGCTCACTCCATGAGTTACTTCAGGGAAAGGGTGGAGGAGAAACTTGATGACCTCCCTTGTTAGATGGAGTGCTCAATTCTCAAGAGCTCTTGGCCTTGGCATCTTGTCCCCATCTTTGGTTGGCTAATTACGGCTAGATTAAGTATTACTGGAGTGAGGTGAGAGAGGGCATTGGCTTCCGGCTGATGAGGCTGAGTTGCACATAGATGCCAGGCCTCTCTATTTATTCTCTAAGTCAGGTAATTCTGTACTACCTGCCGCAGATTCAGAAGTCCTGCATGTATTCAGAGCCTCAACTTCCATTTAAGTTTCAGACAACCTGAACCATCTAGGCAGGCTACAGGGATAACCTCCCTAATTTCTTGGTAGACGTGCACTACGATGCCTCTGTCTACCCTTCCTCAATGTGTAGGGCGAGTACACACTACCCCCAGTCCTGCCTGACAGAATCTGCCTCTAACCTGAAGCAGTTTATTTCCCATTTCTGGCTTCCAACCTGCCCTGCTGTGTCACCAACTAGTGTGAGAATGGAATCTACAGTGGAGAAACCAATGACCAGTCCCATAAGTACCTATGTATTTTTCCAGTCTTTTAAACTTGTTTCTTTCCCCACCAGTAAAAGAAGGCTGCCATGGTTTGAATGTTTTCCTCAAAGTTGATGTGTTGCTAGCTTAATCCCCAATGCAACAGTGTTGAAAGGTGGAACAGTTAAGAAGTAATTAAGCCATAAGTTATGTTTACATCTGGAGGTATAAGGTTCTTTTCCTGATGAAAGTGGTATAGGCCTTTGTCTGTATCACCAGTATCGCCAATGCCCAAGAAATGTCTTAACATGTAGTTTGTTCAGTTACTGACAAGGTTGGTACTCGAGAATATTCTGGTATCAACCATTGAGATTAGAGTAAATTTAGCCAACTAAGAACACGATGCCAGGTGCAGTGGCTCACACCTGCAATACCAACACTTTGGGAAACCAAGGCAGACAGATCACTTGAGCCAGAAGTTTGAGACCAGTCTGGACAACATGGTCTCTACAAAAAATACAAAAATTAGCTGGGTGTGGTGGCACAGGCTGCAGTTCCAGCTATTCAGGAGGCCGAGGTGGGAAGACTGCTTGAGCCCAGGAGGCAGAGGTTGCAGTAAGCTATGATCACACCACTGCATTCCAGCCTGGGCGACAGAACAAGACCTTGTCTCAAAAAAGAGAAGAGGAGAGAGAGAGGGAGAGGAGAGGGAGAGGAGAGGGGAGAGGAGAGGGAAGAGGAGAGCGAGAGGAAAGGGAGAGGAGAAGGAGAGGAGAGGAGAGGAGAGGAGAGGAGAGGAGAGGAGAGGCGAGGCGAAGCGAATCATAAAAAACAAGAAACCTGCCTTACTGCTTACTTGGGATGAACTTGACAAGCACTTCAAGACCAGAAAATATATCCAAAAATAAACTGTAGGGGTGTGGAGAGAAGGAAAATGCAGTGGGCATAGGGACTGCCTAAGAGCATTAAAGACTCCTTCAACAAAGTGGGTGAAGTCTAAAAAGTCCTGAAAGAATACTATGAGATTATTTAGAAATATGGAGACAAACACCAGGAGAAAGAGCTAGAAGAGTTGCGAGCAGCAGAGAGGGAGTGAGGATTAATGACTTTGTCATTATAGGCTTTTCAGAACTGTTGGCTTTTTAAACTTTGCTCATAGAATTATACTAATGAAAATACAAGTTTAAGTCATCAAGAGTAAAATGTAGTATTTAGGCCTTACACTAGGTATTAGTTCACATTATCCCTGCTGTTTTCAGAAGTAATAAATACTACCTTCGCCTGAAATGATAGCACAAAAAGAAAATCCAAGGTATAAATGCCGCTGTGATCCTCTGACTAAAACATGCTGGCATAGGAACCAGTGGAGAAGGCAAAAAAAATGCTGGAGAAAAGGTGGGAAGCAGGTGAAAATAGGTCTCCAGTACCAAATGCTGCCCTGAACATCAGTGAAAGGAGAAAAGCAGGGCAAGAATTGACAGGCAAGTCGCTGATGGAGGGAGGGAACAGGAGGGTTCTGTGTGGGCCTGACTTAGGGGGTCTCATCTGGGAATGCCCACTGCATATTCAGACAAAGAAGAACAGTGCCAGGCACCAACTGGTGGAATCCCAACACTCAGGAAGGGGAAGATCAGGGCAAGGCAGAGACTATGGTGCCCAAGCCCGACGCACGAGCCGCCTTACAGAGTTATCAGATGATCCTACAAGCTGGATCCTACAAGATGATGATGGGTGGCTGCCTCTGGGGTTATAAGCAACCTTATTCAGCAACAAAAATTAACAAAAAATGTCTTTGTTCCTTGCATTCCTTCCACAAAAAGCCTGAGAGACAGGAGAACATCACAGTTTCAAAACATATCTGTGTTATCATTACTGGGGTGGTTAAAGAAAAGAATCTCAAATGTGCTTTAGATTTAACACCAACATTTCGAAAATACCCTAGATTTTTGCATCTGAAAGGAAAACACAACTTCCATTGCAAAAGGATTGCCTTTGCTTCCTCTAATTCAGCCTAAATACTGGCTGTCATCTAATCCCCAGATATGTCCATTCTTGGAACTGGGCCATACAGCAGGAGAAAAATAAAAAAGGATCAATACGTGATAAAGCTGTAGGAGATGTAAAAGCAGCATGTAAGGATAAATATGGCACTAATTAACCTTTACTGATGTTTTCTGCAGCCTATAATAAAAGTGTAATGAGTTCAAGACTTTACAGCATCCTAAGTGCCTTAAACAACAAAGTCTACGGAAGTTAGGTTCTCTTAGCAACAGTGAAATTTCTCAATGGCACTGTATACAGGACCTACCTGACCTACCCTGGTAAGCGCAGCTTTCCTCATGTTCCTTACCTTTAAATATTTCACCTGGAGACAATGGGAAAGCCTACCCACCAGCAGCCATTTCCAGACTTTTAGGCAACATACAGCAATTTCCTCCTCTAACATTCTTTTTTTTTTTTTTTTCCTATTTTGTAGCATTGGGGTTTCATCATGTTGCCCAGGCTGGTCTTGAATTCCTGGGCTCAAATGATCCTCCTGCCTCGGCCTCCCAAAGTGCTGGGATTATAGGTGTGAGCCACCATACCTGGCCTCCTCTCGTCTTCTTTACAAGGATTCTCTAACTCATTCCTTTCCTACTGCTCATTAGGTTTTCAAGCCTGATTCTGATTTCGATTCTAAGTCATACTCAAGTTGTACATAAGATATCAAGCAGTTTTACATCAACAGTACGTTCCCTTATGTAGAACTGCACTGCTAGCTCCAGCAGCCTCCATCACCACAAACCAAATCTAAACTCTTCTGAGTGGTTCTCAGGCTCCACTTCACACAGGAACCCAGACTAACCATGCGCTCCTCATGTATTCTAACCTGTAGCTTCTACCTCAGCTAGCTGGGGCCATTGTTAGTGGCACCTCCACTCTCCTACACACCACGATACTACACACAGACCGCCTCCTTCTCTACTTTTCCCAAGATGCCTTTTCCCTCCCATTCCTCATACTTTAGGGACCCCTTCCAGTTCCCCTTACTGCCTCATAATTAATACCATTGTTATGCTCAGCCTACCAAATAAATAATGCATACATTGTCAATTCATTCTCTGTAAGTCATTGTAGGAGGCTGAATAACGCCTCCTCTACCCCAAAGATATCCACATCCTAGTCCCTGAAACCTATGAATCTGTGGCCTTGGCAAAGGGACTCTGCAGATGTGATTAAGTTGAGGATTCTTCTTTTTTTTTTTCCCCTGAGACAGGATCTCACTCTGTCTCCCAGGCTGGAGTGCAGTGGCACGATCACAGCTCATTACAGTCTCTGACTCCTGGATTCAAGTAATACTCCTACCTCAGCCTTACAAGTAGCTGGGACCACAGGTGCATGCCACCAGGCTCAACTAATTTCTTGGTTTTGTTTTTTTTGTTTTTTTGTGGAGACAGGGTTTCGCCATGTTGCCCAGGCTGGTCTTAAACTCCTGGCTTCAAATGATCCTCCAGCCTCAGCCTCCCAAAGTGCTTGGATTACAGGCATGAGCCACCATGCCCGGCCTGTAAATTGAGACCCTTGAAAAGAAAAGATTCTGGACTATCAAGGTGGGTCCAGTGTAACCACAAAGGCCCTTCAAAGAGGGAGGCAGGAAATTCAAGCTCAGAAAAGGGTATACGACCACAAAGCAGAGATTAGAGAGACTGGAAGATGCTATGCTGCTGGCTCTGAAGACAGAGGATGGCCATGTGCAAGTGGCCCCTAGAAGCGGGAAAAAGCAAGGAAATTGATTCTCTCCTACAGCCTCCAGAAGGAACACTGCCCTGCCAACCCACTTTATATTTCTGACTTCCAGAGGAAACGAGTATGTGTTTCAAGCCACTGTGTGGTAATTTGTTCCAACAGCCATAGGAATCTAATATAGTTCTTTACTATAAACAGCTTTAACTTCCTCTATTATTTCATAAATGCATCTCCTCTCATAAATTAAGTGTAGGCTCATCAAGCACAAGGATTAGATCTTTATATTCTCCATCTCTACCAGGGAATTTGGCACAGTGTCAAGTTCAGATCAAGTGCTCAATAATGGAATCTCCCAGTGTTTTAAGTGTACTAAAAACTAACAGAGGAGACTAAGGATGGGTCAGTGGGCCAGAAAGTAGCATAGGGGCGTCTGAGATACTCATGGATGTCCCAAGCTGCAGGTAAATCACTTCAGCAGACAGGAAGGGAAGGGTGGTGCCCTGCTCAGAAGCCGAGTACACACTATCACCAGTCCTGCCTGACAGATCCTGCCTCTAATCTGAAGCAGTTTATTTCCCATTTCTGGCTTCCAACCTGTCCTGCTCTGTCACCAATTAGTGTGAGAATGGAATCTACAGTGGAGAAACCAATGACCAGTCCCATAAGTACCTATGTATTTTTCCAGTCTTTTAAACTTGTTTCTGTCTCCATCAGTAGAAGGAGGCTGCTATGGTTTGAATGTTTTCCCCAAAGTTGATGTGTTACAAGCTTAATCACCAATGCAACAGTGTTGAGAGGTGGAACCTTTAAGAAGTCATTAAGTCATAAGGGCTTTGCCCCCATGAATGGATTAATGCCATTATCATTGGAATGGGTTAGTTATCATGGGAATGGGTTCCTGGTAAAAGGATAAGTTCAGTCCCCTTTCTTCTCTCTCACCCATGTGATGCCTTCCACCACATGATGACACAGCAAGAAGGCCCTCACCAGATGCCAGCACCTTGATCTTGGACTTCCCAGCCAGTCTCCAGAAGGAAGGAAATAAATTTATTTTCTTTATAAATTAGCCACTCTTAGGTACTCTGTTATAGCAGCACAAAACAGACAAAGGCCTATATCACTTTCATCAGGAAAAGAACTTTCTTATAACTCAGGAAAAGAACCTTCTTATACCTCCAGATGTAAACATAATACTTAAATGTGATACTACCTGTGGGCTTAATGTTAACATACAACGGTTGTCCTCAGAGAAGCCCTTCTGGGAGGGGCATGTGGCATGGTGGCTGAGGGTGCAGGCCGGGCCTGAACTTGAATCCCAGCTCTCCTACTGACCAGCAATGTGACCTTGAACAGGTCCTTGGAGTCTCTATAGGCTGGGGGGACCAAGAGAATCCACTTCATAAGGTTGCAGCAAGGATTTAATGAGGCCATGGGAGTTGGGTGCCTACGTAGGCACACTGACTGTGGTAAAAAATATGCCCTCAAGAATCACAGGCTATGGTCGGGAGGCCTCTGGGAACTCAACTGCTGAAGGTGAGCACAGGCTGACCCAAAAGACTGAGGCGCACAGGCTGACCCAAAAGACTGAGGCTCACAGCCCAGGCAAAGGTTAGAAGTGAACTTTGTCTGAAGATCCAGGGAAGGGAGACACCAGGTCAGGTGACAAGTAAGCTATCCTTTCTGAGAAAGTCGCATTTGAGTACTCAAGGTCTCTTTTAAACTTCAGGATCAAAAATAACAAGAACCCCTGGATAGCATTTCACACCCATTTTATTTTGCAGTGGCTGGGTACTAACACTGTAACCTCTTCCTGAAGGTGCTTTTCAAGACACTCCATGCTGTCAACTTCAAGCAGAATAACCCACAGAAGCCTGTGGTGCCCAGAGCTCTTAAAATATGTCACTCTTGGCTTTCCTAGGAAAAATTAAGTCTGTCCAAAGATCAAATAATTGAACAGTGAGGTGATAAATAACCTTTGCCTCTCCATTTTTCCATTACCACCCTGTGCCTGTCATTTTCCCCCCTTCTCTAGTTTCAAAATGCACTGTTGTGAACACACCCTGCATTTATCACTTGTCTCCATATATTTTTAGTTAATGTTTCATGAGAGTATCTATTGGTGGATTTCATGTTCCTGAGTGTAGGTTTACCCTCATGCTTTTGAGTTTGTGAGTAAAGAGAAAAATAACAGACAAGAGATGTGACAGGCAGACATGAGCAAGTAAAAACTTAAGAAGCCCCCACAGGCTGTTTTTCAAGTTCAAGTTTTGCTAGCATTTGCTACAAGTATAAATTCCGACAATAGGCAGCATTGGGCCCTTTCTAATCAGTTGTCTCTTGAAATAAGAGAATTGTAGCCTAAAAGGCTATTAACCAATACTGCTCCAAAAGTTTTTCTTATAGATAAATTTTACATAGACATACACACACACACATCATATGTAATATACGGGTGTGTCATATAGAACATGTTATCTTTTATCAAATATATAGTTATTAAGATGGCATATAGTTATTAAAATCATTTCTTCAATACAGATGCAAAAAATAGGCCAGGTGCAGCAGCTCACGACTGTAATCCCAGCACCTTGGGACACCGAAGCAGGCAGATCGTTTGAGCCCAGGAGTTGGAGACCATCCTGGGCAACATGGCAAAACTCATTTTGTATTTTTCTACGAGAAATTAAAAAAAAAAAATTATCCAGGCGGGGTAGCACATGCCTGTAGTCCCAGCAACTCAGGAGGCTGAGATAGGAGAATCACCTGAGCCTGGGGAAGTCGAGGCTGCAGTGAGCTGTATTTATACCACTGCACTCCAACCTGAGTAACACAGTGAGGCTGTCTCAAAAAACAAACAACAACAACAAACAAAACAGATGCAAGAAATACAATAATCACCCCATTTGATTTTAGCTCATGAGTGGTAATTTGAGAGGAAAGATGATTTAAGATGCTATTCAACAATTGGGGAGATTTAACGTGGACTATGATAATGGCATTGTGGTTGCACAGGAGAATGTCTTCGTCCTTAGGGGACAGATGCTGAGGCATTTACAGGGGAAGTGTCTGGATGTTTGTAACTGATTCTCAAATGACTCAGGGGTAGAGGAAAGTGTCCAGAGAAAGAGAAAGCAAATGCGGAGATGTTAACAATTAGTGAATCTAGTCGAAAGGCAGACTGGTGTTCACTGCACTACCCTTGCCACTTTTCTGTAGATTTGAAATATTTTTTAAAAGATGTTAAAAAAAAGATAGTGCTTGTTGTGATTATGCACAAAAGCCTACTTCCTCCTAGGAAAACAGAACATACGTGTAAAACCACTGACAATTTTCTAAAATCTTGATTAAAATGCACTGCCAAAATCAGAATATTTTTGTGTAAAATCTTATAACTAAAAACAAAATGCCTGTCTTTACTCCAATCAGTGACTTAATACATATTCTATACTGGTGTATGGCAAAGTCAAAGAATCCGTAATAAAAACAAAAAAGAATATATACAAGACAGCAAAGACACATAGAATGATAAATGCTTAAGACTGGCGGGAAGCTATTAAGGAATTCTATTAGATTTCCCATTTGTTCTCCAATGTAAATAAGGCCCTAGAATTTTAGAGCTGAGAAACATCAAGGAGAAATACAGTCTCAATAGTTCAGTCCTCAGTTTGTGGGTGATATAAGGCAGAGTCAGAGAAAGTTGTACAAGTATGGAAGCGGACAAGTGTTTCAAAGCTGCAAAGTGCTCTTAAAATCCACCTGGAACCCCTTCCTGTGAGTTACATCAGCACTAGATCAATGTCCCTTGGAAATGTCTTATGTATTTCATGGAACTCTTTTCAGTAGAAATCAATGTCTTCAGCAATTTTAAATCATGGCAGTTCCAAAAAGTTTGAAGTATTTCCAACTGAACAAGAGTAAGTCACAAGTTTTTTGAATGATAACAAAATTTATTTGGTAAGGAAAAGGATAATGAGAAATAAAAAGCAGACGTGGGACCAACAAATAATGAAAGAGCTGAAAAATGACCATGTAACTCAATAATTTTGATTTGCCAAATAAAACCACCAATTATCAAGTATCTTCTTTCCACTTCTTAAACCCATGTCTGAAGCAATACTTCCATTCATTCATTCATGTATTCAAATATTTAAACTCCTAATATGTACAAGACCTCAGAAGGACTTCAATGACCATACTGTAATTTTTTAAACTATGTAATATTGTCCTTCTATGACAGCATTTTTTCTTTTTTAGAGACAGGATCTCACCATGTCACCCAGGCTGGAGTGCAGTGGCACAATCATGGCTCACTGTTGCCTCGACCTCCCAGGCTCAAGGAATTCTTCCACCTCAGCCTCTACAGTAGCTGGGACTACAGGCATGTACCACCATACTTGGATGATTTTTTTTAATTTTTAGTAGAGATGAGGTCTTGCTATGTTGACCAGGCTAGTACCAAACTACTCACTTCAAGCCATCCTCCTGCCTCGGCCTCCCAAAGTACTGGGATTACAGGTATGAGCTATCACACAGGGCAGCAATTTTTTTTTTCTGGATACGAAGAAAGTTATTTTTTAAAGCCTAAATATGCAACTAAATTGAAAATAATTCTCCATATGTAAGCTTTATGAAACGTGAACAGTGAGCAAATATCATGATTCTACATTGGAGGGAAAAATATTATCTCAGGGGGAAAAAAATCCAAGCTTACTCTTAGGACTCTGAACCATGAAGCAACTGCTGAGATGGCCCTTTATTGGATCTTGCCCTTAATTATGGGGTTCATGCAGTCTTAAGCCTGGGTTTCAAAAACCATTAATAATTACCCTTAAATGGCCAACAAAAGGAAATTTTCATAATCAGGGTGGTATGTCTGTTAAGACTATAAAAGTCTCATGATTCTGCTCAGCTAGTTCTGCAAACTCCTTTGATTCTTCTGCTGTTTCACTACTGGGCGACCAGGTTAGTGTGATTTTGGTACTACCTAGAGCTCCTTCTGTTTGCATTAATACTCTGCTTCCTTTTAGAATGGTGTGAAAGATAATGGTCTAGAGAGAAAGTGACTTTATGCCATCTGAAGATATTCTCTGTAACTTAGAAGCTAGAAGCTGTGGTCAAGCATTCTTCAAGACCACAGCCTGCAGAGTGCAGACCAGGTACATAAAAAGTAAAGAATGTCATTAATTACTAATAAAAATGTTTGGCTCCAGGGACCATCTCTTAACATATGTACTCTAAGAACAGACATTTAACATACTGTCTAAAATGCCGTTTTTTGTTTTTTGTTTTTTGGTTTTTTTTTTGATACAGAGGCTCACTCTATTGCCCAGGCTGGAGTGTAGTGGTGTGATCTCAGCTCACTACAACCTCCACCTCCCGGGTTCAAGTGATTCTCCTGCCTCAGTCTTCCACGTGCTGGGACTATAGGCGCGCCCCACCATGCCCAGCTAATTTTTGTATTTTTAATAGAGATGGGGTTTCACCATGTTGGCCAGGCTGATCTTGAAGTCCTGACCTCAGGTGATCCGCCTGCCTCGGCCTCCTAAAGTGCTAGGATTACAGGCGTGAGCTACCGTGCCCAGCCTAAGATGCTTATTTTTAAAACATGTTGGAAATTACTGTTTTAATATGATGCTCTCTTTTCCTTATTCTTCCCTTTTTATGCCAAGGAAATGGTCCAATGGCACTAAAACGCTGCTGATAACCCTTAGCACAAAACTCTACTTCAGCTTTTCAGTAAGTTTATTTTCTTCCCAATTTATAGGACACCAGAATGAGTACTAAAAAGTCTCCTGAGGAACTGAAGAGGATTTTTGAAAAATATGCAGCCAAAGAAGGTGATCCCAACCAGTTGTCAAAGGATGAACTGAAGCTATTGATTCAGGCTGAATTCCCCAGTTTACTCAAAGTAAGTAGCCATCTGCAGAGACTGCTTAGTGGGACTAATGGAGGGAAGGGAGCAGGGGAGAGGAAACGACCCGAGTAGAGCTTTGTAAGGACCATCACTTGAGGGAAGACACACGCAGGTAGGCTTTCTTCCCCTTAAGTCAGGCCACAATTCAGAAGGCAAGCTCTCAGAAAACAAGGGCCAAGCCTTCTATCCCTCCCACAGCCTCAGCACAGGACTCTGTAGGACTAGCCATGTTAAATGGAAGGAATGCCAAGCTATGCCTGGAAGCCCAACAAGTTACCAAGCAAACCCACCAAGGCCTTCAGCATCGATTCGGTACCTCTGTTCCAGGCTTTAGGAAAACAAAGAGGACTGCAAAATAGTGTTGCTGGCCTTGGACGGGCTTCATTTTTATATGTAAAATCCCTCAACAAGACCAACACTTACTTGGCAGTCTGTTATGAAAACCGACTGACAAATTGCCTTGTCAGAATTCATTTATATTTCAAAAGCATTTAAATTTGTGTTCATCACTTAAATTTGTGTTAATGAGACAACTATGCATGTCTAAACAACTTTCTAGAAAGAACTAAATTTCCTTGGCCATAAAGTTTCACATCAAAACCACCCCAGAGTTGTCAAAATCAAAATGCATTCAAGGCAACAGACTGCAGAGAAGAGCTGATCCTCCTTGCTCCAATATACAGTACTTTCTTTCCTTTTGTTAAAGAAAAAACTGATTCAGGACACTTACTAAAGATGGTAAGACAGGCTTACTGCAGGAGGGCCATGGCGATCCGTATAGGCACCATGGAAACGGGATCTTGCCATAGTGAGCGAGATTGGGCTCAACTCCAAAAAGGACAAGTAGAGGTTTACGACCAAGCGGCAGGTTGGGGGACCAGCGGATGGAAAATTACCAATGAAACATCCAGCATAAGGGGTTTCTGGCTAAATTGCCTTGGCAGGATTCTAGCTGAAGGCAGGCCATATGATCAAATATCAAGGATGGTCAGATTCAAAAACAGAGAGGGAAGCCCAACGTCAGGCCTAGTCAAGCAGAGGACACAAAGGAGAGGGTCATTGTCATTTTGCAACTAAAAACGATCTTCACAATGGAAGTGACTGTGCAATTGTTTCAAATGACTCAGTCAGTACTTAGCTCTAACTTCAGGAGAGAACGTTTCTTCAAATATTTTAACCAGCTCTACAGATTTTAACCAGAAATGTCTCTTCTGCCAATATAACAATTGGAAAGACTTATGTTTTTAATACTAAAAAGAAAAAGTGAATTCAATGACCCTATAATCTGCTATTTTCTCATTTTCTTATAATTGACATATAAAAGCACTTGTAAAAACAGTTAAATTCACTAGCAGAGAAAGGGACTTTTTAATTAAAAAGCAAAACAAAAGTTAGTGAGAAATTTTAAATTTTAAAAAACCCTTCGTGTTTTTTCCAAAAAGAAGAAAAATAATCATCTAACAGGAAAGCCTAGGCCATCTACTCAAACAAGTTGTTTCAAAAGGTAACATGGGTAAATTTTTATATACTTTATGTCTTTCCTACAGAAAGTGCATAAGACTTATAATTTAGAAAAAGGTAGGAAGACTGATGGTAAGTTCTGAAAGTCTACTTACATGTACCTGATTATATTTCCACAAGGATTACTAAAAATTTCCAGCATACTCTGTTTACATATATCATTACCATGTATGGTTTAGAATCTAGTAAAGGCTTCAGGAAAACAGTGTTTCATATTCATAAATCAGAGACTGAGTAAGTAACTTACAGTTTGGTCTTGTGATCAAAGCAAAGTGCTAAGTGTTTTTGTAGGAATCTCAGCGGTTAAAATATAACTTCCATAGAGATGTGTTGCACAGCACTGTGAATCTACTTAGCACTACTGAACTGTATGCTTAAAAATGATTAAGAGTGTAAATTCAATGTTAGGTGTTTTTTACCACAATTCATATATACATGTATATAATATAGTCTAATTTGAAACTGACAAACTAAACTGTTATTTCAATCGGTTTTCTAAGCAGTATTTTGCCACAGATAAACTCCTACCTCAAAGTCCAAGTAGTAATGGCTTTAAGATTACAGTTATATGGTAGAGACAAAAATTAAGTCTGCTTAAAATACTGCAGGAAGTTCAGTAGTCAAAAAGCCTGCATATGATCTCACGTGACATCTAAGCAGTGGTTCTCCAAGTGTGGTCCCAGGGCAGCAGCACTGGCATCACCTGGGAAGCTGCTGAAAATACAGATCCTCCAGCCCGGACAACACAGCAAGATCTTGTCTCTATTAAAATTTTTTTTTAATTAGCCAGGTATGGTGGCACACACCTTTAGTCGAGGCTGAGGCAAGGGGATCACTTGAGCCCAGGAGGTAGAAGGTGCAGTGAGCTGTGATCATGCCACTGCACTCCAGCCTGGGTGACAGAGCAAGACCTTGTGTACAGATTCTCAGGCCCCACCCCAGGTCTAGTGAATCAGAAACTCTGGAGGTAGGGCCAGCAATCTATACTTACTAAGGTCAGCAAGCCCATCATGTGATTCTGGTGCATGCTAAAAGCGTGGGAACCGTTGAGCCAAAGTCACTTTGCATAGCTCAACATTTGTGAAAAATTGGGGCAGTGGTTAGTTAAGGGGTTGAGCTCTGGAGTCAACGTGTGGACCCCAAGCCCTCTGCTAACCAGCTGTGGGTCCTCAACCAAGTGACTGGCTATCTCTGAGCCTGTTTCCTCGCCTGTAAAGTACATCTCCCTCATAGGGTGGTCAGAAGGATTACAGAGTCTACCTAAAGGTCTCGGCCCCATGCTGGCCAGCAGGGAGCCCTCCCTGCCTGCTGCCTCCGGTAATATGCCAGCCCTAGCCCTGGAGCATGAGACAAACCCGGCTCCCAGGAAAACCTTGGGGCAGGGGTCCTCAACTGTGTGTGCACCATGGGCAATCCAGTGAAGCCCACAGATCCCTTCTCAGAATGTTTTTAGAGGCATAAAGAAAAAGGCCCCAAATCACATAAAAAAAACAACTGTATTAAAATACACACTGCATTAAAATAATAATAAATGTGTGATATGGAGGGAAAAAAAAGGTAGCCAGTTCTATGACACGGAGCAATACAACAGCTAAAGCTGGTTTCTCTCTGTTAGCTATTAGATGCATGTCACTAGGCTGCCTTCTTGGCACACAGATCCAAGGCCTCTAATTTCTGAGACTGTGTGGCAGTAATTAATTCATTTTTTCTCCCCTCCCCTCTCCCATTCTTCTTTTATCTAAAACAGGGTCCAAACACCATAGATGATCTCTTTCAAGAACTGGACAAGAATGGAGATGGAGAAGTTAGTTCTGAAGAATTCCAAGTATTAGTAAAAAAGATATCCCAGTGAAGGAGAAAACAAGATAGTACCCTGAGCACCAAAAAAAGAGCACCTATGCTGTGGTCTTACCCTATGTGGATTCCACCAGAGTCTCTGGTTTAATTGTTTGCAATTATAAAGATCTGGCTATGAGGTTCAATTATTGTTAATAAAGAAATTATTAGACATACATTACCTTGTTAAGTACTGGCCCTCATAACATAAGAGACTTGAAAGTAGCCTTAGTCTGATTCAACTAATTCTACAGATTTAAAAAAGTGAGAGGGAGAGAGGAAGGCTGAGGCAGGAAGAACACTTGAGCCCTGGGGGTCAAGGTTGCAGTGAGCCATGATTTCATCACTGCACTTCAGCCTGGACCATAGAGGGGAACCTTGTCCAAAAAAAAAGGTGAGGGCCGAGATAGCTCTGTGATCCTGCCCAAAACTACCAAGATGGTGTGGGAGACTTGGAAAGAGTCCAGAAATGCCAAACCACCTCCCTTGTTCCACATTTTGCCAGAATCACCCCGTTGCTTGCTCTCCCTAACTCCTCAGTGCTCAGATCATCTACAATTTCTACTCTCATCTCACACTATCCACTAGCTAGTGAGAAAAACACTTCACAGGCACTTGACTTCATGCCATCTCCCAGCACTTGCTGTGCCTTCTGAATGAATGACCCTTGACGGGGAACAGAAAGAACACAGGACCTAGAGGCAGCCCCATTCATCACTGACCAAGTGGCCTCAGGTCTACCAGCTAACGCCTTGGTTCTGGTGTGTGATGTGTAACGTAAAAGATCACAGGAAGACCTTGGGCCCTCTCAACTCTTGGCATCCTGTATTCTGAGAAAACAGTCAGCCCTCAAGTACAAGTTCCACTTTTTGAGTCCAGCTGGGGGATGCAGCAGGTGAAGTGAGGACAGTGGGCAATACGGAGGCAAGGAGTGCAGAAGGGAGGGGAACTTTCTGCTACCCCTTACCAGATAAGATTTCAAATGTTAATGTTCAAGTTCATCTAAGTTACTAATGGCTCAAGCGAATCCTAACAGCCTGGTCACAGCAGAGCCCTGGAAGCTAGATTTTTATTTCTTCTATATCCTTGAAACTCTCCTCCACAAAACACCCATGAAGTATCAATAGTATTGAGTCCCACTGCCTTTGAACAGTGTCTCTCAATCTTTCTTTTCTTTTCTTTTTGTTATGAGACAGTCTTGCTCTGTTGCCCAGGCTGGAGTACAGTGGTGCGACCTTGACTCACTGCAACCTTCGCCTCCTGGGCTCAAGTAATTCTCCTGCCTCAGCCTCCTGAGTAGCTGGGACTACAGGCGTGCACCCTGGTCTCAAACTCCCTATCTCAGGTGATCCGCCCGCCTCAGACTCCCAAAAGTGCTGGGATTACAGGTCGCACCTGGCCTCTCTCAATCTTTCTTAAGTCATTATCACCCTCCTAAGGAGCCTTGTTAAACATTTGTTTCTAATCGCCACCCCCCAGGAAATTTTAACTCCAGGGATGCCATGTGCATCTGTTTATGTGCTGTGTGCATATCTGTGCTTTAGACACAAAGTAAGACTTCCTTTTTAGTCCACTGTGCTCTCCCCACCAAAAGCCCAATTGTAACCCCATTGGGAGTGACATGACATGCCTTTAAACAATGTTCTTCAAGCCCTTTATTATTTTTACCTCATGTTCTAGAGCCCAGACTGCCACACTATGCTTTCTGTAGTTAACATCAGAAAGATACGGGATCATTTCTACTTTCAAAGTGTAGAAAATGATGATACTGAATGCTTTTCAAAATACATAAGCCTTCGCCAAGAATCTGCTATATGGCCCTACCCTCAAGCTGAAAATCACTGCCTGCAAAGTACTGCCTTTGACTTATTTTTAGTTTTAGGTTTTTTGGGTTTGGTTTTTGTTTTTGTTTTTGTTTTTGTTTTTGTTTTTTGAGACAGAGTCTTGCTTGGTCACCCAGGCTGGAGTGCAGTGGCCCATTCATGGCTCATTGCAGTTTGACCTCCTGGACCCAAGCAATCCTCCCACCTCAGCCTCCAAAGTAGCTGGGATGTGCCACTATGCCTGGCCAATTTCTTTTATTTTTACTTTTTGTAGAGACAGGGGTCTCCCTGTGTTGCCCAGACTGGTCTCGAACTCCTGGGCTCAAGCGATCCACCCACCTTTGTCTCCCAAAGTGCTGGGATTATAGGCATAAGCCACCATGCCCGGCCTTTTTTTTTTTTTTTTTTAATCCAGTGAACTTGAATGTATATGCTGTATTCTTCTGTCAAGTTGGCTGCTGTCATTTTTCCAGAAGCTGGATGGCTCTCTGAGGTGGGTAGAGGAGCACATGCCCACACTCCCACCTCATCTGCCCATAAAAGGCTGGGCAGTACCAGGCTAGTCTCCGGAAGGTTTGAGCTCAGAGAGAGAGAAGTACTGGTTGATGTAAACACAGGGGTGGTGGGGACAGGATGGCCAAAATAAACTGGGCTCAAGATGAGTAGCTGGCACACAGTGACTTGGAAAGCAAGGTGCTCGAGATTTCCTGGAAAATCTCTGCAAGTGCACAGTAGAAACTATTCTCATTGGTTACATGCTTCAAGAGGACTGGGCAGATGGGGTGGGGTAGGAGGGGGACAGGAATAAGAGAGCCACTATTCACCGGACAAATTATTGGACATTTTGATTTCTGAGCCATATGGATGTGTGTCCTATCAAAACAAAATAAATGAAAATGTTCAATAGTAAGAGAACACTTTGTAAATCCCCTGCTGCTGCTCTTTGTGATTAGCCTCACAGCACTCCTATTTGGAATAATCAAAAAATACAACTAATCTAAATTTTCGGAGAAGAGTATACTTGTGGAGATTTGGGAAGAAAGGAAATAATTACAGAAATTTCCCTCAATAATAAAATGAAATTCATTAGAAGCCATTTCAAACATTTAGAAAGTTAACCAGAAAAATAGAAAAGTGGTGGGGTACAGTGGCTCACACCTGTAATCCCAGCGCTTTGGGAGGCTGAGGCAGGTGGATCGCTTGAGCCTAATAGTTCAAGACTAGCCTGGGCAGCGTGTCGAAACCCCATCTCTACAAAAAATATAAAAATTAGCCAGGCACAGTGGCGTACACCTACATTCCCAGTTACTCGGGAGGCTGAGGCAGGAGGATTGTCTGAGCCCGGGAGGCAGAGATTGCAGTGAGCCAAGATCATGCCATTGCACTCCGGTTCAGGCTGAGTGACAGAGCAAGACTCTGTCTCAAAAAAAAAAAAAAAAAAAG
>NW_022436957.1:12435510-12484586 GCF_009761245.1 Sapajus apella
CTCACCGCAACCTCCGCCTCCTGGGTTCAGGCAATTCTCCTGCCTCAGCCTCCTGAGCAGCTGGGACTACAGGCACACGCCACCATGCCCAGTTAATTTTTTGTATTTTTAGTAGAGACGGGGTTTCACCATGTTGACCAGGATGGTCTCGATCTCTTGACCTCGTGATCCACCCGCCTCGGCCTCCCAAAGTGCTGGGATTACAGGCTTGAGCCACCGCGCCCGGCCCCCAGAGGAGGTTTTTATAAACAGTTGAAGGAATGTTTAAATACAGTTTGTATCATTCTAATTCAACACAAGAACATTCTCATGGTATTAAAACTCTTAAACATTTCTAATGACTCATTACATTCCACTGTATAGATACCCCATAATAGTCTTAACTATTTCCCCATTGTGGGGCATTTAGATTGTTGTCATTTCTGATTCTTCCAAATGTTATGATGAGTAGATCGTTGTCATTTCTAACTCTTGTAAATGTAATGAGTACCTATGCATATTTCTGTTAACATTTCAGATTTCCTTAGGAGAATTTCTGAGAGGTAAATGTCTGAGTCAGAGGGTATGGATATTTGTATGGTTTGTCAAACAGACCACCTAACTGATTTCCCAAAAGGTTGTATGGAATCACAGCTCTACAGGTAGGAAGGAGAATGCCAGCTTCACTCCCTAGGGAGCATTTCCTGGTCTCATTTTAACAACTATTTTGTCCATGATGGTGCACATCTTTTATTTGTTGCTGGTTATAATAATACCTTACTATTTCACCATGAAGTTTACTGTTGGACACTGCTTTGTAAAAGGTGTTCTTGTTTAAGAAGTACTGGTCTCTTCCTAGTTCATTATGAGTTGTGAGCACCAGGTTTGGATATTGAGCATGTATGGCGCTACAGGGTTTCTCTTTTGTTCAATCAATATAATGTATTAATTTAATTCCTGGGATAAACATACTAGCCAGTCATGACCAATCATTCTTTAATGCTGTTAAATTAGATGTTCTAATATTTTATTTAAGATTTTCACATCTTCATTCCTAACCAATGTGAGTCTATAGTTTTGGCTTTTATTATTTGTGGTGCATGATTTGTTCAGTGCTGATACCTAGCTCATGCTAGCTTTTCATTTTAGCCCAAGTTCAAGGTATCAATTAGCCCCTTGCAGAGTTAATATACACTATCAACTCCAACATATATAAAGTACTTATTATGGGCAAGGCCCTATACAAGATGCCATGAGAAATACAAATTTCCAGACCTCTGAGATTCTAAGTCAGTAAGTCTGGGACCAGGTCAGGGGAAGGATTCATCAAAAAGCAGTATTTCAACTGGGCTTTGTAGAAAGAACTTTGAGGGCAGCGTGCAGGAAAGGGACAGCAGTGGGCATTCAGAAAGAGAGAAAATAGCCCAAGCAAACACATCATGCCTAATGCAAGGCAGTTCAGAGAACATGCACATGTTTGGGGTAGAATGCCAGGTATGAGGAATGAAGAGGGCACACCTGCTTGTGATCATGAAAGTCCTTGGTTGCCATGCTAAATCCACCCAAGGTCACAAAGGGAGCAAGTAGGTGTAGGAGTCACAGGATGACAAAAAAAAGAAAATTGTATATATTCAAGGTGTACAACATGATGTTTTCACCTATGCATACGTTGTGGAATGATTACCATGACCAAGACAACACATTTATCATTTCACATAATTACCATTGTGTGTATGTGTGTGTGTGTGTGTGTGTGGTGACAGCACTAAAGATCTACTCTCTCAGCAAATTTCAAGTATTCAATACAGCATTATTAACTATGGCCCCCATGCTGTACATCAGACCTCCAGAACTATTCATCTTATAACTGCAAGTTTCTTCCCTTTGACTAGCATCTCTCCATTTTTCCCATTCCCATTCCACCCCGGTAATATCATTCTACCCTCGGCTTCTAGTTTGATTGTTTTAGATGCCACATATAAGTAAGATTATACAGTATTTGTCCTTCTGTGCCAGGCTTATTAACATAATGTCCTCCAGGTTCATCCATGTTGCTGCAAAAAACAGAATTTCCTTCTTTTTTGAAGCTAAGTAGTAATCCACTTCCATTTTCTCTATTTATTCATCTATTGATGAATACTTAGGCTGATTCTGTCTTGACTATTATGAATAATGCTGCAACAAACAGGAGTGCAGATACCTCTTGAACATACTAATTTCATATCTTTTGGATACATACCCTGTAGTGAGGTTGGTGGATCATACTGTAGTTCTATTTTTAATTTTTTGAGACCTCCACACTCTCTCTTTCTTTTCAGGGTCTCACTCTGTCACCCAGGCTGGAGTGCAGAGATCACAGCTCTTTGGGCTCAGGTGATCTTCCCATCTCAGCATCCTGAGTAGCTGGGACTACAAGTGCACACCACCACACCCAGCTAACTTTTTATTTTATTTTATTTATTGATGTGTTTGCTTATTTATTTACTTATTTTGAGATGGAATCTTGCTTTGCCACCAGGCTGGAGTGCAATGGCATGATCTCAGCTCACTGCAACCTCCGCCTCCCAGGTTCAAGCAATTCTCCTGCTTTAGCCTCCTAAGTAGCTGGGATTACAGGTGCGTGACACCACGCCCAGCTAATTTGTTGTATTTTAGTACAGACAGGATTTCATCATGTTGGCCAAGATGGTCTCAATCTCCTGACCTCATGATCCGCTTGCCTCAGCCTCCCAAACTGCTGGGATTACAGGCACAAGCCACCGCACCCAGCCAACTTTTTAATTTTTTGTAGAGATGAGGTATCACCATGTTGACCAGGCTGATCTCAAACTCCTGGGCTCAAGCAATCCTCCCACCTTGGTGGCCCAAAGCGCTAAGATTACAGGTGTGAGCCATCATGCCCAGCCAAGAATTTTTCTTTATCTGAGTAGAAAAAAGTTACCTTAGCCAACAGTCTGATATCAACTCTAAACCTACTATCCCCACAGAGATAGTATCAAAGGAGTATCAGGCTCCCAGAGTGGTCTGTAAAAAGATTTAACCCATATTATAGCTGTAATTTTTTTTTTTTTTGAGATGGAGTTTCACTCTTGTTGCCCAAGCTGAAGAACAATGGTGCAATCTCGGCTCACTGCAACCTCTGCCTCCTGGGTTCAAGCAATTCTCCTGCCTCAGCCTACCGAGTAGCTGGGATAACAGATGGCTGCCACCACACCCAGCTAATCTTTTTGTATTTTTAGTAGAAATGGTGTTTCACTATGTTAGCCAGGCTGGTCTCAAACTCCTGACCTCAGGCAATCCACCCACCTTGGCCTCCCAAAGTGCTGGGATTACAGGTGTGAGCCATCGCGCCTAGCCTATAGCTGTATTCTTGATGATTGCTTTTATGGGAAAAAAGTCTTTAGCCCTAACTAACCTCCAAGTGATTTCTATATGATCTTTTTAATAGTCAGGAGATGCTTACTTCAACACTGTAAACGCAAACCAGCCCTCAAAGTAATCAAAATCGCCTAAAAGATAACTCTAAGTGCGCTGTCTGGGTTTTTTTCAACACCTCTTAATTTGCATTCCATATGAAGTCGTCAAAAAATAATACAGATGAGGAAAATATTTTAAACAGGGCTTCAACTAAAGGCAGGAAAATGTTATGCATTAATTAATTATGCTTAATGTATAACAAAAATCAACTTTCACCCAAAAGCAAATTAAAATCAGCTTTTAATTATGTGACTGTTTCACAAATCTACTATGGCATATGTAAAATTCACTTAACCCTGAAAATTCCTGGATCAAAAAGGGATAAATGACATCATACCTATGATAAATAATGAACACTGAAATAACATCAGATATCAAAATGTCAAATATCCATTTGCATCTTGTTATAATGCTTTTAATTTCTCCCTGTTCCTTTCCAATACCACCATCCAAGTGCGTAAGTGTGTGCTGATGTCTTTTGAAGGTGAAACATGAATTGTTTTCAGGGTGTCATATCATATGTAAATTCAGATTTTTTAGTTACCTTTTTTAACAGAAAAGAAATGCTTAGAGTTAAGCACATTCACATGCCTACACATTAGATTGAGATCATTTAATATGCCTCAAAAGCTGAAAATATTCTAAATATAAAGTCCAAAATACTGTGAACTACCCTCCAGATGAACTGGAGACCTCTCAAGCCAAATTCAAGGTCAAGGATGTCAGCAGCAGCCATGTGATTGATATAGAGTTAGAATGTAAGTCAGCAACAGCTGTGCTTCTGGTTAAATGCTATGTAGAAGGCAGCTGAGACTACTTTCAAACAGGCCAAAAAGCCTGAGTTGCTATAGAACCCTAAGTATTCTGCAAAGTCCCAGACCCTTCAATTTTACCTTGTGGATTGGGCAGAGAAATGACACAATAAAATAAATTTTACTCATTCTCTCCTGGGCACTCTGAGACTCAGAAAGAGACTACCTTAACCCTTAGGGAAAAATCTATTTCTCTTTTTATGTCTATAAGAGAGACCTTCTCTGGGATCTGTTCTGGATGCTAGTGTCTCTACTGGTTTCATAATCAGCCATAGCCCTAATCATGCATGCCAAAGGCGGGTCATGATGACCCATGAACAGATTTTGGGAGTAAATATACCCTAAAGAAAGCTCCTGGTTTCCAAATTGTTTAATTTCCTAGCTAGAAGAGCCAGAATGACTAACGCCCACAAAGTAACTGTTATTTGCTCAAGCTTAAATGACTCTGCAGGCTTCACGGTGCTTGTTGCCTTATAATTCTATCTCCTTCACCTTTTTTTTTAATAAGACTTCTCACATCGATACAAATGCTGGTTCTTAAAGCTATTTTTCTCCAACAAACTGATTGCAGGCCATAAAGATGTTCAACAGCAATTAGCTTTTATTGTTCTCATCTCACTTATGTGTATAGGAGCCATCAAAATGTAAAATGTACACATCCTCTGACTTAGCAACTCCCCTTCTAGGAATTTATCCCCACAGATGTGTTCACGCGTGGGTGCAAGGACACATGTACATGGATACTAATTTGCAGCATGATTTAAAGCAGCAAAATAATGGGCACAAACTAAATATGAGACTGGTTAAATAAATAAGGATACAGCCGTATAGCATACGGCAGGGCAAGCACTTGGAAGATAACCCTGCACATTGATGTGGAGTGATCAGCATATAAAGCAAGATAGGAACAGTGTCTCGAGCATGCTACAAAGTTGTTCTGTTTGGTTTTGTTTTGAGACAGGGTCTCACGCTGTCACCCAGGCTGGAGTGCAGCGGCATAATCACAGCTCACTGCAGCTCACCCCCGGGCTCAATTGATCCTTTCACCTCAGTCTCCTGAGTAGCTAGGACTATAGGTGCATTCCACCATGCCCAGCTGATTTTATTTATTTTTTGTAGAGGCAAAGTCTCATTATGTTGCCCAGGCTGCTCTCAAACTCCTAGACTCAAGCAATCCTCCCAACTCAGCCTCCTAAAGTGCAGGGATTACAGGCATGAAACACTGTACCCAGTCAAGATTTTTTTGTAAAGGGAATATATATTCACATGTGTGTGGCTAAGTGGGTATACACACACACACAGAGACACACACACACAAATCTCTGAAGTAACTAAAGAGATGCATCAGCTAAGCCTCTGTAGTCCCAGCTACTTGGGAAGTTGAGGTGGGAAAATAACTTGAGCTCAGGAGTTCGAGGCTATAGTACGCTATGATCATACCTGAGAATATCCAGCCTGGGCAACATAGTGAGATGGCCCATCTCTTAAAAAAATAAAAAAGAAAGAAAGAAATGGATCAAAGTAGTTGCCACTGGGGAAGGGAACTAAAGTGAGGTGGGGACAAAGGAGAGGCCGTTTTGTACCTTTTCTGCAGCGCTTAACTTTTTTACCCTGTGTATAAAATTATTTTAATGCATGTACACACACTCCCAGTAAAGAATGGTCATCAAAGAATTAACCTTGCCAACACTATGTAACAGTGGCACTTACTGGTAAAATCACTTCCTATCCCAAAGTATATCTTAGAAAAGAAAACCCATAGTTTTCCTGGCATAGCCATTTCAGTTATTAGTCAGGAAATATGTTTATATCAAAGACTCATAAGGAACCCTTCATTGGTATTAGGCCTTCTGAGCGTAAGCCTTAAAAGTACCATCTGGCTGGTAAGTTATGGTTCATTACGGTTTGAATTACAAGCTATAAAAAAGTGAAGAATACATCTATGTGCTTCTGTGGGGTGATCTCCAGCATATAGTTTTAAGTGAAAAGTGCAACGCAGGAAAAAACGGTGCAGAGTATGCTACCATTTCCCTAAGAAGGGGAGTGGATTACAAAGACATACAGCTTTACTTACATCTAAATGAAAAGATAAACCGAGGAAAAAAAAAAAAAAGATAAACCAAGAAAAAAAGAATGAATGGTTACCATAAGGGAAATAAGTGAACAGGCTACAGTGGACAGAAATAGAATTAGATTTCTCTAATCAGTGGTTTTCAACCAGAGTGATTCTGCCCCTGCCCCCAAGAGATATTTAACAATATCTGGAGGTACTTTTAGTGTCACAATTCGGCAGGGGTGAGGGGGTGATACTGGCATCTAGTGGGCGGAAGCTCCCATACACAGCAAAGAATGATCTGTTCCCAAATGTCGATAGCACAGATTATATATTTGATAAGGAACTTACATCTAGAACATATAAAGAACACTTACAACTCAGTAATAAAAATACAAATACCCAAATTTTAAAACAGACAAAGGATGTGAATGGACATTTCTCCAGAAAAGACATACAAGTGGCCAATAAACACATGAAAAGATGCTCAACATCCTCAGCCGTCAGGCAACTGCAAATCGAAGCCACAATGAGACACCACTTCACATCCACTAGGATGGCTATCATCAGAAAGACAGAAATAACAAATGTTCACAAGGATATGGAGAAATTAGGGCCCTCATACATTGTTGGCAGGAAATTAAAATGTTGCAGCCACTTTGGAAAACAGTCAGGCAGTTCCTCAAAGAGTTAAACACAGAATTACCATATGACCCAGCAATGCCTCTCCTGGTGAAATGAAAACATACGTCCACACAAACACTTACACATGAATGTTCACAGCAGCATTACTCACAATGCCAAAAGGCAGAAACAATGCAAATGTCTATCAATGGATCAATAAAATGTTGCATGTCCATATAATGAAATAATTGGCAATAAAAAGAAACAAACTACTGTTTGTTACATGTTACAACATAGATAGACCTTGAAAACATTATCTTAAGTAGAAGCAACCAGCCCCAAAAGGCTACATATTGGATGATTCCATTTATATGAAAGGATTCAAATAGGCAAATCTATAAAGACAGAAACTAGACTAACGGTTTCCTGGGGCTGGTGGGGATAGGAGGCACAGGCATGTCAGCTAAGGCGTGTGGGGTTTCTTTTTGGAGTAATGAAAATGGCCCAAAATTGATTGTAATGAGAGTGGCACAGATCTGTGAATATGCTAAAAACCATTGGATTATACAGTTTTCTGTTTGTTTGTTTGAAACAAAGTCTTACTCAGTCGCCCAGGGCTGGCGTGCAATGGCACAATATTGACTCACTCCCAGGTTCAAGCAATTCTCCTGTCAGCCTCCCGAGTAGCCGGGATTACAGGCATGCACCACCACACCCGGGCAATTCTTTATATTTTTAGTAGAGACGGGGTTTCACCTTGTTGGCCAGGCTAGTCTCAAACTCCTGATCTCAAGTGATCCACTCGCCTCGGCCTCCCAAATTGTTGGGATTACAAGCGTGAGCCACCGAATCCAGCTGGATTATACAGTTTAAATGGCTAAATTCTGTGGTCTATGAATTATATCTCAAAAGAGCTATTTAAAAATACAATTGTGATTCTGAGGTGTGAGCTCCATTAGAAGTAGGTGCCCAGCATCAGGGACACGACTGGGTGTGCACAGGCGGTTGGCGAACAGGCTGACTGAAGGCCAACCATCACCTTGCAGAACGCGCTCTGTTAGTGGTGAGCACAGTAGCACAGGGCAGAAGGCAAAGGCAGGGAAAGCAAAGAGGTCAGGAAAGGCTTCCCCAGATAAATAGGAAGTTGTTGGTAACTGAGTCATTGTTGTTAATTAAATTCTTCATTGGTTTTATTGAGATTCCAGGAGGAGAGAGATTTTAGGCAGGGGTACATCTCAGGTATAGGGAACCTCAGGCTGCATCTGAAAAACTAGTTTAGACTATCCAAACATAAAACTCAAGGCATGCAGCCTGGGCAACATAGTGAGACCTCGTCTCTACAAAAAATTTTTTAAAAATGAAGTGGGAAGATTGTTTGAGCCCAGGAGGTCTAGGCTGCAGTGAGCCATGATCGTGCCACTGCACTCCAGCCTGAGTGACAGAGACCTTGCCTCAAAAAAAACACAAAAAAGCAAAAAACTCAAAGCCTGGGAGGAATCAGGACGCCTTCGGATGAATCAGCAAAGCAGCAGGTGACAGAGTGCAATGGCTTTGGGACCCAGCCCAGAATCCTGGACTGAATATTTTAAGTGAAAGAAACTGATGGAAGATGAGGACTGGCAGCAGAATCACTGTCACTTTTGTTTTAGAAAGACAGATGACCACCAGTGTGGAAAATAGGCAGACTGGCGATGAGTCTGGAGACAGGACAGCTCATTTATTTATAGTAGATGTTATAAATTGTTGTCACAGCTGATTTAATCCTTTCCTAAACATTAAGCTTGAAAGCTGCAACAGAGAAATCAGTCCAGGACTGTGACTGTCTTTAAGGCACAGCTGAGAAGACGGACTATCAAGAACAAAGGAATTTAATGTAAGAATAATATAATTTAAAATGTTCTGGTGTTGTAAAGAAAAAATAATAATAGCCCCCCACATATACTTTTTTTTTTTAAGAGGGAGTCTCGCTCTATTGCCCAGGCTGGAGTGCAGTGGCACAATCTCAGCTCACTGCAACCTCCACCTCTCAGGTTCAAGCAATTGTCCTGCCTTAGCCTCCCAAGTAGCTGAGATTACAGGCACCCACCACCACACCCAGCTAATTTTTGTATTTTAGTAGAAATGGGGTTTCACCATGTTGGCCAGGCTAGTCTTGATCTCCTGACCTCAAATGATCTGCCCGCCTTGGCCTCCCAAAATGCTGGGATTCCAGGCATGAGCCACCATGCCCAGCCAATAGCCCCTTGTGAATTTAGGCAAGAGCCAGGACCCAAATGACAATGACTGGGACCCAGAAAAAAACAAGCCACTTACCAGAGGAATTGGGGTATCTGGCCTAAATTCGGTGGAATCAGCATCTGAAGATTAAGAAAAGAGTTCAGTAATTCACCAATAGTGCTGAATAATACTTGAAGAGAGAATTTTTTTAAATAAATGGTCATTAACAAATCTCAAACTTACCTTTCAAGTTAAGGCAGTTTCTTGCAAACTCAATCACTGCTAGTTGCATCCCAAGACAAACTCCTATTTTAAAAAGCACATATGCAAAGCAAATGAACACAATTTGTATTTGTTCATATTTTCTATTCATTTGTTGACTGCCTGTCTCCCCCATCTAGAATGCAGACTCCCAGAGAGCCTGTTTTGCTCTGCCTGTTTTGCTCCCTGCTGTCCCCTCAGAACAATCCCCGACAGAGAGCAGGGCAGGGGCTTAGACTTTCAAGAAGCCACCTAAAGCCCAGAATTGACAAAGAAGGAACACAAGGTCAGAAAAGGGCAGGGTCAACTGGGTGCAGTGGCTCATGCCTGTAATCTCAGCACTTTGGGAGGCCAAGGTGGGCAGATTACTTAGGTCAGGAGTTCGAGACCAGCCTGGCCAACATTGTGAAACCACATCTCTACTAAAAATATAACAATTAGCCAGGTTTGGTGGCATGTGCCTGTAATCCCAGCTACTTGGAAGGCTGAGGCAGGAGAATCACTTGATCCCAGGAGGCGGAGGTTGCAGTGAGCCAATATTGCACTATTGCACTCCAGCTTGGGCGACAAGAGTGAGACTCGGATGGAGGGAGGGAGGGAGGGGTCCATTGGACAAATCTGCCACCTTCTAAATCTGCCACCTTCTAGATTTGTCCCTGAGTCGAGGCATCTCAGTGGGCTACAGCACCTGATTCCTTCACCCTAACTCAGAGGGAGTTTCCTGGGCTAAGATCTCCCACTCCTTCTCACGGTGACTTCACAACCATAAAGACAGGATTGGCCAGAGGGTGAGCACCTACAGGACGTCAGGCTACTAACCCACAGGACAACCCCATAAGCTTCACTGTAAGGAAAAGTAGCAGTGGGGGGGTTGGACACTCCACAGTGGCCCTGAGCATGGTGAGCAGTAGGGAAGGTGACACATAATGGGACTAAACAGAGGGCTTGGTGATGAAGGAAGGCAGACGTGTGTCGCCCAAGCCTGTTGCCACAGACCCACATCCGCCTTCACTGCAGTCCACCAATTCTCTCCACTAAACAAATGCCGAAGAGCATCCCAGATGCTCCTCTGATAGATACATAAGAAGTACACAGAGGAAACAAAGAAGAGAGCAATCAATATATCAGGGACGCCAGAACAAATGTCAATAAGTAGGAAACAGCTGAGTCCTGGGGGGCGGGGTGGTGGTGAAGGGGATTTCAGAAAGTTCCATATGGCTGGGACATAAAGAGAGGCTATGCTAGAGGGAAAGCTAAAGACCTGCACATCATTCCATACCATTAAAATCACCTGAGGAACATTAGCCATATTTAGACAAAAACTTCAAAAGAAAACAATGGCCCCGATGAGCTTAGACCAGTAAAACAAAACAATGTACCTGGGTAACTACTCCAGGCTTCTATTTTGAAAATGGATCCTAAGAGGAGACAGCCTAAGAAGCTAATCAAAGAGCAGGTAATGGGGGAAATAAATTGTCTGCTGGCAGTAAAAGCCTATCCACTCGGCTCATAAACCCACCCAGCTGTCCACTGCACAGTGGGAAACAGCCTCTCCGCAGTCCCCCTCCTGCCTGAATCCCCAGCTACAGGGCTGCCTCTCCCACATCAAGGTCCCATTTCCTCTGGTTTCCCTGGCACAGAAGCCACACTTCACAACTTGAACAAAAACATTAAAAAGGCTCAACTCGGCTGGGCACGGTGGCTCAAGCCTGTAATCCCTGCACTTTGGGAGTTCGAATCGGGTGGATTGCTTGAGCCCAGGAGTTCGAGACCAGCCTGGGTAACATAGCAACACCCCCATCTCTGCAAAAAAAAAACACACACAAACACACACAAAAATTAGCCAGGCACAGTGGTATGCGCCTGTAGTCCCAGCTACTCTGGAGACTGACGAGGGAATTGGAGAAGGTAAGCATAGTTACATATGAAGCCTTCTCCCAGCCTCTGCTACCCAGCCAGAATAGCAGCAAGTTTTCCTAGGGTGAGAAACGTTTTCTGTAAAGGGCTGGATAGTAAAGATTCTAGCCTCTGCAGGCCACAGGGTCTGAAACTCTGACACTGGACCACAAAAGCAGCCATAGACAATATGTAAACAAACTGGTGTGGATGTGTTTCAATAAAGTTTTATTTATAAAAACAGGCTGTGAGCCAGATTTAGAATATAGTTTGCTGAATCTACAGCAGACTATTTGGCACCTGAACTTTCAAATCTGAGTTCACATCTTTACAGTAACAAACCTTTGGTGTTACCCCTCCTAGGTGTCAAAAATCTAATAAACTCATGATTAGGGTCAATAAACATGAGTCTTACCCAGAAAAGGAATCTTCTTTGTCCTTGCCCAAGAAATTGCCTGCAGTTTTCCCACTGTTCCTCTGACTCCGAAGCCTCCAGGCACAAGAATACCACTGAAATCAACACAAAATGAGAGTAAACTTGACTATTCATTATTTTTATTTTTAAAAATAGTGTTTTCAGCCATTCATGCAATGCTTGGTGTAATCACTAGTGACTATGCTCAAGCTCTATTTTCAGAATCAATTCTATGACTTCACACCCTAAACTTTTTTTCTGAAATCTTCCCAATGTTATGAAGAAGTTGTAACAATTTCACACAACTGACCTTAATATATATTTTATGATAAGTCTTTGTGGCATCAGAGCATACTAAATGGGAAACAATTCAATTAAGAATGCCACTGGGAAAAGAAACAATGAAAATAGCTTAAGGTTCTTTCAAAGCACTCTTATAAAAATGTTAAGATCTCTTTGCCCATCAGAAAGAGTTAAATTGGAAAAATCAGCCTAAGATTTCAAATACTAATTAAATAATGGCAAATGAAAATTTCTTGGCTAGAAGACTTTAGAGCCTAGGCAAACACAACAGAAACAGTTCAACAGAAAACCCAGGAAGATCATTCTAACCTCATGATGCAATGCTGCCCCCAAGAGTTCTGTCAATTAATAATAAAACCTAAAATCTAAGACATGTGGAAAAGAAAATATAATCAAGAAAGGGCTGCTCTGTCTATGGAGTAGCTATTCTTTATTTCTTTACTTTCCTAATAAACTTGCTTTCACTTTACTCTATGGACCCACTCTGAATTCCTTCTTGAGTGAGATCCAAGAACCCTCTCTTGGGGTCTGGATTGGGATCCCTTTCTGGTAACATCTTTCTAGCGACCACAGAATGGACAATACTGAGAAAATCCCTGACCCAAAGGCTAACTCTGGGTATGTGGTGGGGTCTGGTAACAGCTTTCTAGCAAAACATGGAAGGAACAACACTGAAGAGGCCCCAGACCCAAAGGAAAATCATCTGTCTGCACCAATTGGCTGAGTTTGGGTAAGTGGGGTGCATATACCTGGGTAAAAGATGGGATTGGGTTAGAGGCCCAACTTAGGGGAGTTAAGAGTCTCTCCTAAGACAGAGAGGGTTAAAGGCTCCTTTCAATAAAAGGCAAAGATGCTTGACTGACCTTGAGTTTGAGGCATAACTTAGGAAGTTTAGAGTCCTTCCTAAGATTTAGGGAGTTAGAGGCCTCTCTCAGTAAAGTCCTTCTCTGCTAAGAATGGGTTTGGCACTATGGGATGTTAACTGCTATTCTCTTTGGATTAATCTGCCTTGCATTCTATCTGCAGACAGCATAACTATCTGCTGATAGTTATAGGTGACAGAACTAGGCATGTACAGGACCAAAAGGGGTAACTTGAGAGCTGATGAGACTGCTGGAAAAGATCCCTTCAAGCCCGACAAGTGGCTGCCTGAACTCTTCAGTGTCGCTGCATCGGGTGCATCTTTCTCTGGCCTCCCTGAGCTCTGTGACTTCCCCACCGTGCCTCAGGCAATGCTTTTCTCCCTCTCTCTCCTTTCCCTTTCTTATCTTTTCTATTACTCAGGGTGACCGTCTTGCCCAGAGACAAGTTGAAATTCCTGGTTGGAGGTTGGATTAATAATGATAGCGCCCAACTGGGGGCAAGTTTGAGCCCTGCCAGTGTGATATTGGGTGCTAGGCAGGGTGGCTAATGTCTATGTTTTATCACACATATTTTGCTCTGGCCAGAACAGAAAAAGATAATTTTCCTTTGTGTTGCAGCTTGGCCCCCAGGGCTGTGGTGCAGGCAGCTGGGTACCTAGGGCTGCTCAAGGAAAGGGAACCCAGAAGCCCAGCATTCTGACAAAACAGTAAGAATTTCTTACCAGTCAGACTTCTGGCCTCTCTCTCTCTCTCTCTCTGTGCAAATCGGTTGAATGAACAGTAAAAAAAAAATCACCGTTTATCTCCTCTGTAAAGTTTTGATTAACGGAAAAAGGATTTGTGAGGCTACTCTTAAGCTATAGTGAATCTGATATGCTTTATGTGTCTTTCTGTATTGTGCTGTCATAATGAGGGGTACCTTAGGATAGAATGTGGGCCTAGGACTCCTGTAGGCTGTCCAAGCCACCCCAGCAAACTGGGCAATAACAAACTTTGCTGCAGGTCCTTGAAGAAAAACTGCATAAGGGTTTCCTCTCTCATCTTGCTTTATGTCCTTGGGAGCTTGACCTTGTAACTACGTGGCAGTACTTTCTCTTGGTCTTTGCCATCACAATGGCGGCCCGGACTCAGGCCTAGCTTAGGGGATGAGCCTATCTGATTGATATTTGGGTGCTTACAACTACTGGATCTTCTTCTGTCTGTGTTTATATGTGTTGTGTGTGTGATGTAAAAAAAAAAAAAAAAAAAAAAAAAAAAGAGCTTTAATTGGTTTAAAAACAGAAAGTGCTTAAATTAAATATTTTGTTGGAAAAGTAAAAACTGTAATGCCTTTTAGTTCACATAACTTTAGTAATTTTTGGGTAATAACAGTTTTAAAGATTATTGGGAAAATAAAGACATTTGGACTAAATTATGCAGGTCAGATATTGGGTTTCTTCGATACTTTAACATCATAAACTGCCTCTTTGACTTTTGAAAATTGTTCAATTTACCTACTTTGGAACATTAAATTCTAGATAAGGCCTGGGGACATGTTGAAAGCCATGCCCTCTAGCTATGCTGGAAAAAGTCAGACCTTATCTAGTGTTCTAGGCTCCATACCTAATACATAATTAAAATCGCTTACTAACCAGGTTTTTCACCAAAAGTAAAAGTTGCTAAGAGTTAACAGTGTAACATGTAATTGAGACTACTGAAGAAACAGTTTATATGCAATTTGTATAAGGAAAGTGAAATATGTTTTTAGTAAAAGATTAAAAGAAGGCATGGAAACGCGAATTTTTTTTGCATAGATTAAAAGGTTAAAGGATTGTTTTTTGGTTTTTTGTTTTTGTTTTCAGACAAAGTTTCACTATTGTTGCCCAGGCTGGAGTGCAATGGCGGGATCTCGGCTCACTGCAACCTCCTCCTCCCAGGTTCAAGCGATTCTCCTGCCTCAGCCTCCAAAGTAGCTGGGATTACAAGCATGCACCACCACACCCGGCTAATTTTGTATTTTTAGTAGAGATGGAGTTTCACGTTAGTCAGGCTGGTCTCAAACTCCTAAACTCTGGTGATCCACCTGCCTCAGCCTCCCAAAGTGCTGGGTGTGAGCCATCATGCCAGTCTAAAGGATTGTTTTAAGGTAGATAGGATAAAGCTGAAAGTCTGAGCAAGTTGTAGGTTTGTGAAGGATTAATCTTATAAAAGAAAGTATGCATGTGTACATTGGCTAAGGTTAAAGGCGTATTCAGGTTTTCTGTAAATTGAACGTTTAAATAAAAGCACAACAGGTTTCTCTTAGAACACTGATCTTCTCTTTAACAAAAATTTGCAAAGGGGCCAGGCGTGGTGGTTCATACCTGTAATTCCAGCACGTTGGGAGGCTGAGGTGGGCGGATCACTTGAGGTCAGGAGTTTGAGATCAGCCTGGCCAAAATGATGAACCACGTGTCTACTAAAAATACAAAAAGTAGCCAGGTATGGCAGCACATGCCTGTAATCCCAACTACTCAGGAGGCTGAGGAATGAGAATCACTTGAACCCAGGAGGTGGAGGTTGCAGTGAGCCAAGATCGTGACACTGGACTCCAGCCTGGGCAACACAGCAAGAGACTCTGTCTCAAAAAATAAATAAATAAATAAACAAACTTGTAAAGGATTATAGAAGGCTTGTAAAAATCTTACCTTATGGTCAAACTGATTAAAATTGGATAGATTTATCTATAAGATTTTATTAAAAATTGGGTTTGACATCAATTTAATGCACTAATACGATGGGAAAGTTTGGCTTATTTGGTATAAAAATCATACAAAAAGCACTGTCAAATATGAAATGGTGTTTGACTTTCTTTGGGTTGTATTTGTATAAATGTGTTATTGGTATGTGTTCCAAAATTATGAGAAACTTCTATAATTCTAATATGACTTAGTGTATGTTAATAATTATCATTGTTATGTAAAATTGTTGTAAGCCACAGATGTAACAAATTCCTAGTCAATTGTGGCTTTAATAGTGGCTGCCCTAAAACATTTTGTCATCCACAGATAACTGCATTGTTTTGGTTCTCTTTAGAAGGTAGTTACTAATCAACTATAGAACTCTAACAGGTGTTCTTAAATGCAGGTTTCTGATAACTTTAGAGATTGTGACAGCAGATTGGAGGATAATCTTTCAGGATTCTCATGGAGAGCTGAAATGTATATGACTATCAGGCAGAACAGGAGTTAGCTACATGGAATGAACTAATAGAAAATTAATCTTTTTGACTTTGCTTAAAATGTTGCTGATCCTTTCATTTTTCAGTCAAAAAAACGGTTCTTTTGAGCTATATACAGCTTATAACAATTGAATACAGTATACTCCTATGAACAAAATTTGGAAAATATTTGTTTCTGTCTACCTCATTTGTCCAGGATTTGGAAACTATTTGCGAGTACTCTTGACTTATGGCAATATAGTTATTTGCATAAGTACAATAAGAATCTATTTTCTTTTGCAACAGGACACAACTGGAGAGAGAAACTGGTTATATTACCAAGGCTTTTACTGGAATGGTGTGCTTTCCTTTAAAGAATCAAACTTAAATTGTAAAGCCAATACGAGCCAGCCCTTGGGAAAACTGGCCTCATACCTTGTCTACACAGTCCCTGTACAGGGTTTCTGACCTGTGGTAACTAAAGAATGTCACTTTCTGACAGGTCCAGGAGCCTCAAGTTATCTTGGCACCTCAAAAGGAGAGGAATTTACCCAGTTCATAGGTATTTGAGGATACAAATGTATGGCAGGGCTCGGCTTTAAAAATGCTCTTATCTGAGATTCCTTACAGAATAAAGTTCCATCAAAGCCAATTTTAAAAGCCCATGTGAAAAATAATTACCCTTGCTGTACTTTATACAAATAATCAGGCCAAGTATAATAAAGCAAATCATTCTTATTATGATTTGTCTTTAGCAAAAATAGGAAACTGGAGAGAGAAAAAATTATGTTTCAAGAACTATGGTATACTTGTTATTATTATAGATTCTAATCTCATTGGTTGTTTTTGAAGTTTTTTTCTGCAATTTAGACTGACCTTGCTTATTCCTGTGAAACAATCAGTGATCTCTGACTGCAGCTCAGAAAAAAACAAGAGGGATGGGTAATGTAAAAATTTGGATCAATATCCTAATTCTGGATATGCATTGCAATCAGCTAGCAACCACATATCAGCTTGGTTCCAACAGTCGCCCAGTTCATGGAAAGCCTTCTAATTTAGTTTACTTGGGATAACTTTCTGCTTTACTGTTGTGGAATATATTGCTGTTGTACTCTTTGTATAGGAATGCAGAATAAGTTTATTCAATGTTTTCTTAAATTAAACATTTATCAACTTTCCAGATATCACCTTTTGTCAGAACTCAGAGTTGTGAATGGCCCTCACCACCTGACACTTTCTGACTCTACCCCAATACAAGAAACTCCAATAATTAGGCAGGAATGTCATTGCCCCTATTCAACATGAAGAAGTTACAGAAGATGGATCTTCGTCCCTCTGCAATCCTTAGTATTAAGGGTTCTCTTATAAAAGGGAGAGGGGAAATGTTGAACCAGAGCAACTCCATCTTAAATAGGGGCTGAGTAGAATAAGGCTGAGACCTACTGGGCTGCATTCCCAGATGGTTAGGCATTGTAAGTCACAGGATGAAATAGGAGGTCAGCAAAAGATACAGGTCATAAAGACTTTGCTGATAAAACAGGTTGCAGTAAAGAAGACAGCTAAAACCCACCAAAACCAGGATGGCAATGAGAGCAACCTTTGGTCATCCTCACTGCTACACTCCCACCAGCGCTATGACAGTTTACAAATGCCATGGCAACATTAGGAAGTTACCCTATATGGTCTAAAAAGGGGGATGCATGTATAATCCATCCCTTGTTTAGCATATAACCAAGAAATAACCATAAAAGTGGGCAACCAGCGGCCCTCAGGGCGACTCTGCCTATGGAGTAGCCATTCTTTCATTCCTTTACTTTCCTAATAAACTTAATTTCACTTTTTAAAAAGAGAGAGAGAGAGAGAGAGAAAGGCTGTCATTCTTGTACTTTAACTTTGTATATATGACATTCATCTCTGCATCTTTCAGGAGAATCAACACACTTTCCCTCCAGTACAGTATCCCCATTCTCCCCAAATAAAACCATTTCTACGCACATGCCACCAGCATTAACATGGCACATTTAAAATCAATGCAGTATGAATATGGCACAACCACCTGCAAAAACCACAAGTACTCCAAACTACCTTTCAAAATGTATGAAAATTAGCAATTAGGGTAAACTGAATCATTACAAAAAAAGTACAATGGTGCCGTCCTAACTGGTGTGCGTGGGCCGTGGTACTCACTCAGCTTTGCATAGCTTCTGCCAAGCTTCATGGTATCTCACAGGGTCCTCGGCTTCAGTGATCGCCTCCAGATCAATGGAGTCTATGTACTAAAAAACATCCAACAGATTAAAAGAATTTTTAAGAAAAATAAACACTCAAAAATACTAGAGCCATCTAATACTATGACACATTATTCAATACTTATTGTGCAAACATTGTACTGGGCACTGGGGGTAGAAAAACACAGTCTCTGTTTTGTGGCTCTTATAATCTTGCAGAAAGATTACAAAACCAGATAAACAGGCATCTACACTATCCTGTGATAATGGCTGTGACAGACAAAGAAGAGAATAATGCAGAAGTAACTAGGGGTCGACTGCGTGAGGTGGCACATGCCTGTAGCCCCAGCTACTCATGAAGCTGAGGCGGGAAGATCCTTTGAGCCTGGGAGGTCCAGGCTGCAATGATCCTCGATCATGACACTGCAGTCCAGCCTGGGTGACAGAGTAAGACCCTGTCTCAAAAAAAAAAAAAAGAGCAACTAGGAGGTCACTAGAACTGGACAATGGAGGAAAGACAGGAAGGACCGATAACAAGGAAGAGCTCTGGGGAGGTAACGTTCAAGAAGCCAGTCCAGAAGAGAGCAGAAGCAGGATGAGCACGTGTGTGATGAGAAGCAGCAGGGAGGGCATGCAGAAGACAAAGAGAGGAGGGGAAAAGGGTATGAAATCTCCAGCAGGCCAGGCGCAGTGGCTCACACCTGTAATCCCAGCAGTTTGGGAGGCCCAGGCGGGCGAATCACCTGAGGTTAGGAATTTGAGACCAGCCTGAACAATATGGCGAAACCCCATCTCTACTAAAACTACAAAATTAGCTAGGCGTGGTGGCGCACACCTGTAATCTCAGCTACTCAGGAGGCTAAGGCAGGAGAATCACATGAACCCAGGATGCGCAGGTTGCAGTGAGCCAAGGCATCGCCACCGTACTCAAGGCTGGGCAACAGAGCGAGACTCTATCTCAAAAAATGAAAAATAAATTTATTTATTTTTATTTAATAAAAATTAAAAGGGCCCTCCAGCAAAGGAACCGCTTATATAAAACCTCAGAGGAAAAAAAGAGAAAGTGGTTACTGTGAGACCCTCAAAAAAAGCCCCACCCAGCAAGAGAACAGACCTGATTAGTTGAAGGAAGGCAAGGGACAAGTCTGAGAAGCCATGACACAAAGCTTAAACTTGAAGCCACTTGCAATGGTTGAATGTCTGTGTTCCTGCAAAATTCCTATGTTGAAATCCGAACTCCCAAAGGAATGGTATTATGAGGTGGGGACTTTGGGAGATGATTTAGGTTAAGAGGGCAGAGCACATAAGAATAAGCTTAGTGCCCCTATAAAAGAGGCCCCAAAGACCTCCCTCACCCCTTCTACCACATGGCTATATAACCAGAGGTTGGTCCTCTGCACCCAGAAGAGGGCCCTCACAAGAACCTGGCCACACGCTGGCACCCTGATCTTGGACTTCCAGCCTCCAGAACCGTGAGAGAGAAATGGCAGTTGTTGGTAATCCACCTGATCTATGGTACTTTGTTACAGCAGCCTGAATAGACTGAGACACCACTGAAAGATCTTAAGAAAAGGGATAACAGGAACAGAGAGAGATTTTACAAAGATCACTCTGGTAGAGTGTGACAAAGGCAGGAAAGACTGGCGGCTGGAAACCAGCCAGGAAGCCACTGTAGCAAACCAGGAGAGTTAGACAGATGCAGCCCAAACTTGGAAGATGACAAGGCCACGATTCTAGCAGTACTTAGGAGAAGCTAATGTCAATGAATCATCACGTGTAAAATTCCAATATATGTAACAGTCCCTCTCTATCTATATCAGTTTAGTATTTCTTCTGTAAAAATGACTATCCTGGCCAAGCGTGCTGGCTCACATCTATAATTCTAGCACTTTGGGAGACCAAGGTAGGCGGATCACTTAAAGCCAGGTGTTCAAGACCAGCCTGGCCAACATGGCAAAACCCTGTCTCTACTAAAAATACAAAAATTAGGTGTGGTGGCGGGCACCTGTAATCCCAGCTACTCAGGAGGCTAAGACACAAGAATTGCTTGAACCCAGGAGGTGGAGGTTGCAGTGAGCCAAGACTACGCCAATGCATTCCACCCTGCGAGACAGAGTGAGACCCTGTCTCCAAAAAAAAAAAAAAAACTATCCAGGCCGGGCACGGTGGCTCACGCCTGTAATCCCAGCACTTTGGGAGGCCAAGGCAGGTGGATCACGAGGTCAAGAGATCGAGACCATCCTGGTAAACATGGTGAAACCCAGTCTCTACTTAAAAAATACAAAAATTAGCTGGGCGTGGTGGCACACGCCTGTAATCCCAGCTACTCAGGAGGCTGTGGCAGGAGAATTGCTTGAACCCGGGAGGCAGAGGTTGCAATGAGCTGAGATTGCACCACTGCACTCCAACCTGGCACCTGGTGACAGAGAAAACTCTATGTCTCAACAAAAAAAAAAAAAAAAAAAAAAAAAAAAAACCTATCCAAATAAACCTTAAGGTACAAATTTTTAAAGGCTTTATAAAATGTATACGTCACGGCAATTTTTCCATTGTCTTTTTCTTTTTTTATATAACGGGGTGGGTGACTTGGAGGACTGGAAGGAAGGGGAAGTCAACTATTCCTTAGAAAGCCAAAAATAAAAAGAGATTAGGGGCCAGGAGTAGTGGCTCATGCCTGCAATCCTAGCACTTTAGGAGGTTAAGGCAGGAGGAATTGCTTGAGGAATTCGAGACCAGCCTGGGCAACAGAGCCAGACTCCGTCTCTATAAAAATTAAAAATAATAACAAAATACAATAAAAAATTTAAAAAGTAATTAGGAAAGAAAGAGGTTAAAAAGAGGAGTGAGAAAAGGCAGCTAGGTCCTAAGCCGGTGTCAAAGTAGAAGTCATTAAATTTCTTTAACATATAAATGGATCTTTTTACTCATTATACAAAGTTTTTGCCATTTAAGTCAAGATGATGAGGCTTGCTTAAACCATGATATGCCCATATTGAATATCATTAAATATAAATATGAAATAGATATATAAATATATGTATCCAACTGGTAACGAGTGGGATTTCAGGGAACAGAAATCTGCTTTCTTTATTTTACATTTCTCCTTTGTTTATTTTGTTTTGTTTTGGTTTTCGGAGACAGGATCTCAATCTGTCACCCAGGCTGGAGTGCAGTGGTGCAATTATAGCTCACTGCAGTATCAAACTCCTGGCTCAAGCGATCTTCCTGCCTCAGCCTCCCAATTAGCTGAGACTACAGGTGCATGCCACCACACCTGGCTAACTTTTTAAATTTTTTTGTAGAGATGAGGTCTCCCATTGTTGCCCAGGCTGGTCTTCAACTCCTGGGCAACAAGCAATCCACCTGCCTCAGCCTCCCAAAGGTCTAGGATTACAGGCGTGAGCTACTTCGCCCGGCTTATGCTTTGTTTAAATGTTTTACTCCAAACATATACCACTTCCATTCTTATATGGAAGAATATACTCAAGCTACGTAAGATAACTACACATCTGTTATCCCACAATACTGAGTTTTCAAAACAAATAACCACTTTGCTAGATATCATTCTTCCAAGTTAAAAGGGGAATATAGTATTTTAAAATTCCAGATTCTGTTCCAATGCTAAAGGGAAAAAATGTTCTATTATTTTCTTGTTAGGCAATTACAATGTATTTAAAGGAGCATGACAAGTATGCTCATTAATTTGGATATGCAAAGCCTAATTTCAGAAATGTGCCTTAAACCTACATGTAGAAAACAGTTTCCACAGGCTGGGTGCAGTGGCTCATGCCATTAATCCCAGAAATTTGAGAGGCCAAGTGTAGCAGATCACCTGAAGTCAGGAGTTCGAGACCAGCCTGGCCAACATGGCGAAATCCTATCTCTACTAAAAATACAAAACTTAGCTGGGCATGGTGATGGGAGCCTGTAATCCCAGATACTTGGGGTATCTTGAGGCTGAGGCACAAGAGTTGCTTGAACGGTGAAGACAGAGGTTGCAGTGGGCCAAGATGGTGCCATTGCACTCTAGCCTGGGTGGGAGAGGAAGGCTCCCTCTCAAAAAAGAAAAGAGTTTACACTGCAAGCCTCGCCGCTGCCCTTGGAAAGGCCTGCTACAAGATGGGGCCTTGGCTAGTTCTGGAAACTCTGATTTTGGGAAGAGGCTCACTGTGCCAAAAGTGTCTGTACAGACAACATGGTTTCTGCTAAGCATGCTTTCTTTCTGGGAGGCTCACATTTTGGGACATGCTAAGCAGAGGGTGCCTATGTGCCAGCCCCCAATAAAAACCCTGGGCTCCAAGCCTTCAATGAGCTTCCTTGGTAGATGTCAGTTTGCATGCATTATCACAACTCACTGGACTCCACCAGGGGATGGCTCTTAGAAGCCTGCGCCTGGTTACCCCCAGACTTCACCCTGCACGATTTTCCCCTGGCTGATTTTGCTTTGCATTCTCTGGCTGTAATAAATCTTAGCTATGAGTATAACTATATGCTGAGTCCTGTGAGTTCTTCTGGTGAATCATAGGTCCTGGAGGTGATCTCAGAGACCCTTTAACAAAACTTGTCTCTCTGGAACATGTGCTATTGGCATGAATTACTGAGAGAGCCAAAAGACCAGGCCAGGACTTACCATCAGATTCAGCTTGTGGTTGATGGCCAGGGCTGAGTGTTCCAGGGCTTTGAACACAGAGGCGTAGCAATCTCTCAGCTTGGTATATTTGCCAACCAGGGCAATGGAGCATGTTTTCTGTAGCCTTTCATACCTGGGAAGGAAAACAAACTCAAAGGTTATATGCACGTAACAGAACATCATAAACAGAACAAAGGCAGCTGCTGCTCTTATTGCAAGGCACTTCTGAAAGCCTTAGGAGCAGCTATCGTCCCAGCTACTCAGGAGGCTGAGGCAAGAGAATCACTTAAGCCCAGGACTTTGAGATCAGGCTGGGCAACATAGTGAGACCCCATCTCTACAAAAAATACAAAAATTAACTAGGTGTGGTGGTGCATCCCTATAGTCCCAGCTATTCAGGAGGCTGAGGTGGGAGGATCACTTGAGCCCAGGAGTTTGAGGCTGCAGTGAGCTGTGATCACACCACTGCCCTCCAGCCTGGGCAACAGAGTGAGACACTGTCTCAAAAAACAAAGAAATTCCAGTGTTGGCTTACATAAGCAGGTACAGATAAAAATTCAAGCACATCAAAGAAAAACTTAAACACCTTAAAAGTAAAAATTGAAAAGCTATCCAAATGTCATAAACACAAGCTGTTCTTAAATTAGTTAATAAGGTGACATTGTATAAGAAAATGCATTCTGCTTGTCAATAGGAAACATTCCAATATTAACTTTATAAGGTGACACTGTGTAAGAAAATGCATTCAAAGTCTCTACATTTAAAATGGTTACATTCCCAGCTTGCCCACCAGAGTCTGGTTATTCATGGCATGCCTGAAGAATAGTGCTAAGAGAACAATTTAAAGTATTACTAGCCATTTAGATCATTTTTATGAGAAAAATTCCATTCTACAGAAGACATTCAATCACATTTTACCATTGGAGACACAATCTTTAGTGTTGCTTTTGTCAGGAAATCTGTTCAAAGAACATGAAAAATATCTGGTCTGGTATTAGGTACATGGAATGTCATCTTGGAGCTGAAGATGTTTTAGGGCTTTGAAGCAAACCCTTCCCCAAACACCTTAGAAAAATGTTACCATGATAACAAATATCCATCTTCAATATTAACATCTGCAAAGAGTGGCCAGGCGCAGTGGCTCACGCCTGTAATCCTGGCACTTTGGGAGGGTGAGGCAGGTGGATCACCTGAGGTCAGGAGTTCGAGACCAGCCTGGCCAACATGGTGAAACCTCATCACCACTAAAAATACAAAACTTAGCCAGGCACGGTGGCGTACACCTGTAGTCCCAGCTACTAGGGAGGCTGAGGCAGGAGAATTGCATGAACCTGGGAGGTGGAGATTGCAGTGAGCTGTGATCATGCCACTGCCCTACATCCTGGGCCACAAAGCGAGACTCTGTATCCATAAAACACATACACACAGACACATCTGCAGAGTGTACGAGAAAAACTTGACCACAAACAGGCTACGTGCAGGAAAAATGCACAAGAAGCTAAGAAGTCAAAACTGACAGGGAAGATAACTTTCTAGAAAGGTGACTAAAATAGCTGAGACAAGACTGCTAACCCTTGAACTCACTACTTTATTTTATGTTACGCTCTGGAGGTTCCATAGCTGTCTGTACCTGACACCATATCTCCATAAAGTATGTAGGTAACAGGCCAGGCAAAATGGCTCACTCCTGTAATCCCAACACTTTGGGAGGCCAAGGCAGGCAGATCACTTGAGATCAGGAGTTCAAGACCAGCCTGGCCAACATGGTGAAACCCCGTCTCTACTAAAAATACAAAAAATTAGCCTCGCGTGGTGGCGCACTCCTGTACTCCCAGCTACTCAGGAGACTGAGGAAAGAGAAGCACTTAAACCCAGGAAGCAGAGGTTGCTGTGAGCCAAGATGGCGCCACTGCACTCCAGCCTGAGCGACAGAGTCAGACCCCATCTCAAAAAAAAAGGATGCAGACAGGCCGAGCGCGGTGGCTCACACCTGTAATCCCAGCACTTTGGGAGGCTGAGGTGGGTGGATCATGAGGTCAGGAGTTCAAGACCAGCCTGGCCAACATGGTAAAACCCCATCTCTATGAGCTGGGCGTGGTGGTGCCCACCTGTAATCCCAGCTACTCGGGAGGCAGAGGCTGGAGAATCGCTTGAACCCAGGCAGCAGATGTTGTAGTGAGCCAAGATCATGCCACTGCATTCCAGCCTGGGTGATAGAGTAAGACTTAGTCTCAAAAAATAAAATAAAATGAGAAAGGATGCAGGTAACAGAAAGTGGGATGACAGTACACCAAGTGGCAGAGATTATGTCAGAGGCAGGCACAGCCGCATTGGAGCACAACAGGTTGGGCCTCATCCCCTTCTCCCTCCTCCATAGACAGAAGGGACAACATCAGCTCTGGCCCTGGAAGGAAGCAGCACTGGAGTCAGTATCACAGGTTCCTCCTTCTGCTCATTCATGGCTGGTCTTCTCAGGGGAGGAGTCACTGGGCAGCAGGTGGGACAGGTGAGTCCACTGAGTCATGCCTACCAGGGAGCTCTCGTTCCCCCTTGGACCTATACTTCCAAGAGCAACCAAGTGTCTCCCTCATGCACCCCACTCAGCCAGCCATCAGCCATCACCAAATGTGAGGCAAGCATCTGATACTACTTCAAGCTGCTGTGTGAGGGGGAAGGAGAGGGGGAGTCCTCTTTGCACGGCCACCCCCAACAGGCAGTTCTCAAGAGAGATGAAGCGGAGGAAGTGGAGAAGTGTGCCCACGTTGACTTCGGGTCCCAAGCAAGCTATCCCCTGTTTAATCAGGGACCCCTGACCCTGAGCAGCACTGGGCCTCCATGATAGAGACTGTTCCTTTGGCCTCTGTTTGCCTCCTTGCACCTCTCTACAGGCTGTACTGAGAGGACTGAAGCTAAAGAATGCACACTCCACACCAGTTAACAACGTTACCACCAACGTGACGCAGAATACCCATGAACAATGACTATCTCCTTTGCTGGAAGACTGTCGACAATTTATTGTGCATTCTTAAATAAATAAAAGAGTATACTTGGATTGTTTGTATTGCAAAGAAAGGATAAAGACTTGAGGTGATGGATATCCCATTTACCCTGATGTGATTATTACGCATTATATGCCTGTACCAAGTATCTCATGTACTACGTAAATACATACACCTACTATGTACCCACAAAAATGAAAAATTAAAGACTGTAGTGAGTTGAACGGTGGCCCCCCCGAAGGAAAGTTGTCCCCAAAAACCTGTGAATGTGACCTCATTTGGGAAAAGGGTCTTTGCAGACATAAGTGAGGCTCTTCAGATGAAATCACCCTGGATTAAGGCCTGTCTTACATCCAATGACAAGCATCCTTACAAAAGAAGAGAAGGGAAGAAGACACAAGTGAGAAGGTGATGTGAAGATGCAGGCCAAAGGCTGGGCATGCTGGCTCATGCCTTTAATCCCAACATTTTAGGAGGCTGAAGCAGGTGGATTGCTTGAGCTCAGGAGTTTGAGACCAGGCTGGGCAACATGGTGAAATCATGTCTCTACAAAAAATACAAAGGTTAGTCAAGCATGGTGGCATGCACCTGTAGTCCCAGCTACCTAAGAGGCTGAGGCAGGAGGATCACTTGAGCCCAGGAGTTCGAGGTCACATTGAGCCCTGGTTGTGCCACTGCACTCCAGCCTGGGTGACAGAGTGAGACTCTGTTTCAAAAAAAAAAAAAAAAAAAAAAGGAAATAAAAGATGGAGGCCACGATTGGAGTGACATGGCCACAAGCCAAGGAACACCGCTGATTGCTAGCACCAAAACCCAGGAGAAAGGGTATGGCAGAGACTCTCCTTCAGAGCCTCCAGAAAGAACCTACCCTGTGGATGTGTTGATTTTGCACTTCTGACCTCCAGGACTGTGAAGGAATAAATTTCTGTTGTGCTTTTTTAAGCTACCCAGTTTGTGGTCATTGTTATGGCAGCCCCCAGGAAACTAATACAAAGACCAAACATTTGGCTTTAAAAAGCACAGAAGTGGGGCCAGGCGCGGTGGCTCACACCTGTAATCCCAGCACTTTGGGAGGCCGAAGCAAGCGGATCACAATGTCAGGAGATGGAGGCCGTCCTGGCCAACATGGTGAAACCCTGTCTCTACTAAAAATACAAAAATTAGCTGGGCATGGTGGCGCATGCCTGTAATCCCAGCTACTCGGGAGGCTGAGGTAGGAGAATCACTTGAACCCGGGAGGCGGAGGTTGCATTGACCCAGGATCGTGCCATTGCACTCCAGCCTGGTGACAGAGCAAGACTCTGTCTCAAAAAAAGAAAAAAAAAATTACAGAAGTGGCCAGGCAAATGGCTTATGCTTGTAATCCCAACACTTTGAGAGGCCGAGGCAGGAAGATCACTTCAGCAACATGGCAAAACCCCATCTCTACAAAAAATACAAAAATCAGTTGGGCGTGGTAGAGCACGCCTGTGTTCCCAGCTACTGAGGATCACTTGAGCCCAGGAGGTCGAGGCTGCAGTGAGCTGAGACTGTACCACTGCACTCCAGCCTGGGCAACAAGCAAGACCCCACGCCAAAAAAAAAGAGAAAGAAAGAAAAAGAAAAAAAGCATAGCTGCATAGAGTATAACTTAGAGCTATTTCCAATAAAATAGTCAAAATATTAAAACTTCTAGTGCTTAAAGTGTATCAGCCCCAACTACTTAGGAAATTTTTGTGAAATGACTGGCACTTTAAGGACTCTAGAGAGCAGGGGTTTTAGAGAATCTAAGCTCAGAAACTGCTCTTTTTTCCTGATTCCAATTGCCCCAGAAAGTCTAAAGCATTTTTTTTCATTGTAAATGAAAGGGCAAGAAAACCTCAATCTGACTAGTCATCTACCAGGGTCAGTGATTTTGTCACCATCAAATCATTTTAATTATGGTTACCAACAACAGCAACCAATATCTATTATAGCACCTGACTCGATGGTAAGTCCTTACAGGGTTTTCTCATAATTGCCACTAGGTAAGCACTGGTATCCCCTTGTTATATATAGATGGGAGAACAAGCAAGAGAAGTTAAGTAATTACCCAAACTCACACAGCTGGTAGGAGGAACCAGGCTCTCAATCTGGAACCTACATATGTAACAGCTGTACCTACTGGCTCTGACCTAAGCTGCCCAAATAGTCCCATCTCAACTACATTTAGTAAAAGGAAACAAGACTGGGCACGGTGGCTCACACCTATAATCCCAGCACTTTGGGAAGCTTAGGCAGGCAGATCACCTGAGGTCAGAAGTTCGAGACCAGCCTGGCCAACATGTTAAAACCCCATGTCTACTAAAAATACAAAAAAAATTAGCTGGACGTGGTGGGATGGCGGGGGGAGGCGCTTGTAATCCTAGCTACTCAGGAGGCTGAAGCAGGAGAATCACTTGAACCCAGGAAGCAGAGGTTGTAGTGAGCCGAGATCATGCCACTGCACTCCAGCCTGGGCAACAGAGCATCACTCCGTCTCAAAAAACAAGAGAAAGAAAGAAAACAAGTGACAGGGACTTAATTTCCCTTTTTTTTGAGACAGTGTTTCGCTATGTTGCTTGGGCTGGTCTCTAACTCCTGGGATCAAGTGATCCTCTCACCTCAGCCTCCCAAATAGCTGAGACTACAGGTACGTGCCACAGCACCCAGCTTAATTTTCATATACCTTCAAATTAGAGAAACTTTGCTCAAATTAATATGGTTGTCTGAAAGTTAGAATCTATCAAGAGTTTTAATAATGATGCTGAATAGTTAATGACTGCAAGATGAAACAAACATAGCACAGCCACAACTTCCCATTCAAAAGGATTTTCTTCAGGAAAAGTTAGCCAAATCTTAAAAACAAGCAAAACAAAAAAGCAGAACAAAAAACCTGCAACATTTAAAACTAAACAGTTTTAAGGCCGGGCACGGTGGCTCACACCTGTAATCCCAGCACTTTGGGAGACCAAGGTGGACAGATCACTTGAGCCCAGGAGCTCAAGATCAGCCTGGGTAACATGGAAAAATCCCGTCTCTACAAAAAAAATACAAGACTTAGCCGGGTGTGGTGGTGCGTGCTTCTAATCTCAGCTACTCGGGAGGATGACTCGAGCCCAGGAGTCTGTGGAGATGGCACCACTGCACTCCAGCCTGGGCAACAGAGCGAGACTCTCGAAATAGAAAAACAAAGAAAAAATTTAAAATACTCAGAAACTAAAAAATGAACTAGTAAATAAATAGAAATCCTTCCAGAATTTAAAAGAAAAAAAAAATCCTTCCAGAAATCAAATTCCTTTAATTCACTTTGGTTTATGTATAACAACAAAATTGAAGGCTTCAGAAATCTTCAACTAATACAGCAAAGCACCATAACAGTGAACTCCATCTTCAGGCATATCCAGACCAAAATGTGCACACATGCAGAATGCCAAATATGACATACCCTTTCAAGTAGGTCTTAGTTCTACTCCCACACTCAAGAATTATTAAAGATTATACAAGTAATTCCTTTCACTTACCTCTCAGCCATATTTCTCCACTTGAAAAGCAAATTACTTGAAGAATCACGAATGGGCAGGTGCAATCTCTCCTTAAAATGTTTCACAATGCCTTGTTCCTCCAAAAGCACAGGAACTCGGTATGTAGAAGAAACATCATGGATACATATGACCTAAGTGATGATGAGAAATCACCATACTTATTCATATCGACTCAAATATGCCACAAGAATGAGACAAAATTCAGGATATACTGATATCACACACTCACACACACACATACACACACACACACACACACACACACACACACACACACGAAACCAGCAACCAAAGCTAGCATCAGAATTTGCACAAGGTTAGTTTTATTTAGTTAGAAAACTCTAATCCCAGAACTTTGGGAGGCCGAGTTGGGCAGATCACCCGAAGTCAGAAGTTCGAGAACAACCTGACCAGCATGGCGAAACCCCATGTCTACTAAAATTACAAAAATTAGCCGGGCCTGGTGACATGCACCTATAATCCCAGCAACTCAGGAGGCTGAGGCAGGAGGATCGCTTGAATTTGGGAGGCAGAGGTTGCAGTGAGCCAACATCGCACCATTGTACTCCAGCCCCGGCAACAAGAGCGAAACTCCATCTCAAAAAAAAAAGAAGTGTACACAAAACAATTGGACAGATCAGGTGTGGTGGCTCACGCCTGTAATCCCAACACTTTGGGAAGCCAAGGCAGGTGGATCACCTGAGTTCAGGAGTTCGAGACCAGCCTGGTCAACAAGGTGAAACCCCATCTCTACTAAAAATACATAAAGTAACCGGGTGTGGTGGCACACATCTGTAATCCCAGCTACTCAGGAAGCTGAGGCAGTAGAATTGCTTGAACCCGGGAGGAAGAGGTTGCACTGAGCCAAGAGTGTGCCACTGCACTCCAGCCTGGGTGACATTAACGACACCCTGTCTCACAAAAGAAAAAAAAGGATTGGATGCAAACAAAATGGCACGACAACATACAAACGCAGAAGCGTCCATTCAATCTGCCATCACATTTTTCAAAGTAGTTCAGACTTCTGCGGTGACTCTGAGGCATCAGGCAGGGGACTCTTCATCAGACGGCTTTCCAAGATGCCAAAATTCAATTTGATCGTTTTTAGAGTTCAGAGAACCCAGAGTTATAATCTGAAGAAAAGCTTTCTGCCAAACCTCACCCTTTTCCTGAGCGCCATTTATATCACTCGCTAAACTACAGGCAACTCCAATCCCTTATACCCAAGCCTTATTGGAATAAGAGAAAGAAAGAAAAAAGAAAAGCAAATTATCTGAATACCGAGGTGGAAAGTCCTGCAGAGCAGAGGACCTAAGCCCAAATCACAGGATGATTTCTGTACCAACGAAGTGAACTGAGTCCACTGATGCAGTCACAAGCGCTAGTGCGAATGGTCCACGTGCTCGTGTGTTTGGGGTGACTTAAGTAGAAAGGAGAAGTGAGTGAAAGCAGTAAGTGTCCCGGAAGGAAAGACAAGATAAAGAGATGACAAGGAGACTTCATGTGGTTCTCTCTCTAGAGGTTTGACTGTGAGTTAAAAGCCCACCCTGGTAGGCCAGGCACAATGGCTCATGCCTGTAATCCTAGCACTTTGGGAGGCTGAGGGGGGTGGATCACTTGAGCCCAGGAGTTTGAGACCATCCTGGCCAATATGGCGAAACCCCGTCTCTACTAAAAATACAAAAAAATTAGCCAGGCGTGGTGGTGGGCACCTGTAATCTCAGCTGCTCAGGAGGCTGACATAAGAGAATTGCTTGAACCCAGGAGGTGGAGGTTGTACTGAGCTGAGATCGTGCCACTGCACTCCAGCGTGGGTGACAGAGTGAGACTCTGTCTCAAGAAAAAAAAATAAAGCCCATCCTGCTTTTGTGCCATAAGTTGAGTGATCACGCAAAGAAACATGCATCCTATCTCACTTAAAGGCTAGGGGATCATGGTTGGATCAGAGTCCCCCACCGCTTGCATACATGCCGTGAAAAGTAATATGATCATTGAAAAGGGGCAAAACACTGGCATCAGCAGAAGTGCTGCCAGACAATAAAACCTAAAGAGCAGCACAAACCTGTTCAGGGTTCACGTGACAAAACATAGAAATCTTCTCCTTCACGGCCATCTCGATGGGTGTTGAACTTCGGCAGACAATCTGTCAAAGCCAGTTATGCATGCATCAGCAAACAAGATTCATTTTCAGCACATTCATTTCTTTTTACTACAAGAGACTTGACCAAGTATGTACTTGTTCACTTTGGGAATTCCACTGCACTATTCGCAATTGGTCTGAGCACTAATATAAGTATAGTCAAATTCAGCACAAAGTTATCAGTAAGAACTCGAAACACAAATTTATCAGTTAAGAACTGGAAACATCGAGACGTCTCTGGTGAAGAGTCCAGGCTCACAAGTGTTGCTTCATTAACTACGAGAAAAGAGCTACACTGAGGTTGCAAACTTTTTATCAAAGGGGCCAGATGGGAAATATTTCAGCTTTGCAGGTCACACAGTCACTGTCCTGATCCTCAATCCTGGTGCAGTGTGAAAGCAGCTACAGATAATATGTAAATGAATGGGCGTGACTGCGAGCCAATGAAACTTCATTTACAAAACCAGGCACCCAAGCTGTGGGCCGTTATCTGCCAACCTCTGACTGAGATTATTGGTGATGACTGGATCACCTGCTATAAGGCCACATCACTGTTTAGACTAAAAATAAGAGCAGTGGGCTGGGCATGCTGTAATTACAGCATTTTAGGAAGCCAAGGCAGGAGGATTGGTAGAGCCCAGGAATTTGAGACCAGCCTGAGTAACATAGCGAAATCCTGTCTCTAAAAAAAACACATCGGGCCGGGCGCGGTGGCTCACGCCTGTAGTCCCAGCACTTCGGGAGGCCAAGGCGGGTGGATCATGAGGTCAAGAGATCAAGACCATCCTGGTCAACATGGTGAAACCCCATCTCTACTAAAAATACAAAAATTAGCTGGGCATCGTGGCACGCGCCTGTAGTCTCAGCTACTCGGGAGGCTGAGGCAGGAGAATTGCTTGAACCCAGGAGGCGGAGGTTGCAGTGAGCTGAGATCAAGCCACTGCACTCCATCATGCATAACAAGAGCGAAACTCCGTCTCAAAAAAAAACAAAAAAAAAACACATCGGCTGGTCCGAAGGTAGTGAGTTATCTCAATTGATTGTTCAGTCAGTCATAGATCGAACTCCTTGTTCTACTCATTCCCCCCTTCTCACTACTGCACTTGACCAGTCTTTTAAAAAAAACAAAAACAAAAAGAAACACCAAAATTAGCCAAGAGTGGTGGTGTGCACCTCTAGTATCTACTACTCAAAAGGCTGAGGTGGGAGAATCACTTGAGCCCAGGAGGCAGAAGTTGCAGTGAGCTGAGATCACGCCACTGCACCCCAGCCTGGGTGACAGAGCCAGACCCCGTCTCAAAAAAAAAAGAACAGTGATAACCCATCCTAGCAGAGTCACAGGAAAATCCTCAAGATCCCAGCTTCATTCTAAAGAATCCAGGAATCGTATAAATGACAGGACATCACACTTGCCAACTATCAGTGTGGCCCATCAAATGAGGGCCTAGGGAAGAACAGATTGAAGCAACATTTGAAGCTAAGGGAATAAGGCTTTCTCGGCTCCCAGATAGAAAAGCTCATTGTCATAGGAGCCATTTAAGAAGAACAAAGGACTTAGATGATGATAAAGATAAAGTGAAGGGCAGCCAGGAGTGGTGGCTCTCACCTGTGATCCCAAGCACTTTGGAGGCCAAGGCAGGCGGATCACTTGAGGCCAGGAGTTCAAGACCAGCCTGGCCAACATGGCAAAACTCCACTTCTACTAAAAATACCAAAATTAGCCAGGCATGGTGGCATGCGCCTGTAATCCCAGATACTCTGGAGGCTGAGGCAGGAGAATCGCTTGAACCTGGGAGGCGGAGGTTGCAGTGAGCCAAGACTTAACCACTGCACTCCAGGCTGGGTGACAGAGCAAGACTCCACCTCAAAAAAAAAAAAAAAAAAAATGAAGGGCCTCCTCCCAGAGACCTTTGGGATAGACTTACCCACTGTCCTCAACTCACCAGATCTGGAGACAGGCCTAACCCCCTCAGTGCACGAACACTGTTTTGGGTGGGTTTGGTTTTTTGTTCTCCGGTAGCTTCGAGCTGAAAAGAAATGGGGTCCCGTCAGCACACTGGACACCAGTTCCTATGAATGATTAATGGTGCCCCACTTTCACATGTGGGACACATAGAATATCATAGGAAAACTTATCAAAGTTGCTGTCCACATACTTATCTGGAAAGCTCACCTGTGGGACAAGGCTAACGTGGATATTACAGAAATTCTCTCTTCTCGCCTTAAACTGGAATTGTCTAAACGCTTCCACAAATGGCATTCCTTCGATGTCTCCAATGGTGCCTCCCAGCTGGGAATGGAAAACAAACAAAAAAAGACACAAATGACAACACATCTTCCACGATACACAAGCTAATAAAAAGAGTTCTTAATAAACCGAGCATAAGAACTAAAGTTAGATGGTTACACAGACGTTTGTAAATATGTTCAAAACCACTAAATTGTGGCTGGGCGTGGCAGCTCATGCCTGTGATCCCAGTGCTTTAGTAGGCCAGGGCAGGAGGATCACTTGAGCCCAGGAGGTCCAGGCTGCAGCGAGTCATGCTCGTGCCACTGCACTCCAGCCTATGTGACAGAGGGAGATCCTGTCTCTGAAAAAATATTAAAATAAAAAATGAAACTTTATTAAAGATTTCTCCACGTGTATACTCTTCAGTAGCCCTCTGCTTCATTGAAACTAGCATTGAGGCCAGACACAGCGGCTCACGCCTGTAATCCTAGCACCTTGGGAGGCTGAGGCTGGCAGATCACAAGGTCAGGAGATCAAGACTATCCTGGCTAACGTGGTGAAACCCCGTCTCTACTAAAAATACAAAAATTAGCTGGGCGTGGTGGCATGCACCTGTACTCCCAGCTCATCGGGAGGCTGAGGCAGGAGAATTGCTTGAACCCAGGAGGCGGAGGCTGCAGTGAGCTGAGATCGCACCACTGCACTCCAGCCTGGGTGACAGAGCAAGACTCTGTCTCAAAAAAAAAAAAAAAAGGCTCTCAGGACCTGGCCCTTACACTACTGAGTCTACAAGTGCCATCTGGTCCCCTCCCCACTGGCCTCTTGAATACTCCATGCTCTTCCTTCCTGCCCCTCAAGCCCTCCTACCCTCCTTCTTTATCTACAGCAACCTCTCTTTATCCTCTCTTTATCCTCCAGTCCAGGAGAAATGCATCCTCCTCAGAGGGCAGACTCTGACGCCCCACCTAAAGCAGCCTATATCCCACCAACCCTTGTTACAGCACTGTACCCATCCTAGAAACTCAGCATATGTTGCCTCTATTTCATTTCTGTCTTTGTTTCCTGCCTCACTACCCCACTAGACTGTAAGCCCCTTGAGGGCATGAATCCAGTACCCTGCATGCAGCACTGGGGGTTAGTTTAGTAGTTGGGACAAGACAGAAAAGTCCTGAAATTCAATATAAGCCCTAAGTAACAATGTTCTAATACCTGTTGCCAAAATTACAACAGAACCAAAGGCAGGGCTGGGGGCAGTGGCTCACGCCTGTAATCCCAACACTTTGGGAGACAGGAGTATCACTTGAGCCCAGGAGTTCGAGTCCTGCCTGGGCAACAAAGTGAGAACTTGCCTTCACAAAAGGATTTAAAAAATTGGCTGGGCATGGTGGCACGGTGCCTATGGTCCCAGCCACTCAGGAGGCTGAGGTGGGAGGATTGCTCGAACCTGGAGAGGTCCAGGCTGCAGTGAGTCATGATCATGCTGCTGCACGCCAGCCTAGGGTACAGAGCAAGACACTGTCTCTTTAAAACAAACAAACAAACAAAAAAAAACCTCGAAGAAGCTAAAACATCACATGATATAATCAAGAACTTGGGGGAGAGGGTGGAGAAGTGAGTGTAAGTACCCACTAACTACAGGGCACCAAAATCTAATTTTTGAAAATTATTTATTTTCTCTAAGGAAAAAAAAAGAGGTCTGCACTTAAACTAAACTATATGCATATATCCTCTGTTTTGATGGAGGTCCTCTGGGAGTCAATAATACAGGTATTGATCAACTTACGACCTATGCAACTTACGACCATTCGACTTTACGACCACAATCGCTAGTCACGACTGCTTCGCTGTAGATTTTTGGAAACACTACAACATTTTGATGTGTATCAAGAATATCGCTACCACCTGGGAGGCTGTGATGACAAAGTGCATGAATGGCATCTGGAAAAATTGTGTTAAGCGCTATGTTAATGATTTTGACGGATTTGACAGTGAACATGAACTTGAAACGATTCGGGAAAAAATAGTGAAACTCGCTAAAGACCTTTCTTTGGAGTGTGAAATGGAAGATGTCGAAGAGTTGCTAGACAAAGAATCCGGAGAACTTACAAATGAAGAGCTAATCGAACTGGAAGAAGAAAGAGTGGCAGAAGAAGAAAGAAGAGGAGGAGCCAGAAAGAAAGTTCACCACTAGGGGATTATCAGACGGTTTATCTTTACTGAATAAACTTCTTATACATTTCGAAGCAATGGACCCAAACATTGAACGATTTGCAAGGATTGAACGGATGGCGCACGATGTGTTTCGTCCGTATCATGAAATTTATGAAGGAAAAAGGAACATACAATTCAGACAAAGCTCACCATGTTTATGAAAAAACCAACTCTGGTAACCCCAACTGCTGCCTCAGATGACGACATCAACGATCCACAGCCAAGCACCAGCGGCCAATAAAATGTTTTGTACATGTTTATATATTTTGATATGTTTTGCAATTGGGAAAATGTTTCCTATGGTATTTTTTACACCTGTATTTTGTATTTTTGTATGCACCTGTATTTTGTAATTTTGTATGTTTTGCAAATATTAAACCAGTTGTACTGGTAACACACTGTTTTACTTAAACCTGACGAATGTAAAAATAAGAAACAAAATGGTGTAGAGATGATACAAATGGCATAAAATGAACAAAGGAAATTACGATATATAACAATAATGAAAGAAAATTATGATAAAATATGACTTAAAGATTTTTATAACATCATTTCACAGTACTGTACATATAGCCTACTCAACTTACGACCAAATCGTGTTACGACCGGTCGGTCGGCACCAATCGTGGTCGTAAGTCGAGCACAGGCTGTAGTGAACTCGAAAAGGAGGCCAACTTTAAACATTATCCGCTTCTGCCCTCTTGTGGTCAATCGTGGTACTACATTCTCCCCGCTAATTCAGAAATTCCCGTTACCATACCTCTAGGTCACCATCATCATGGTGTTCAGAAACCTTCAAAATTACTACTGGAATAGTTTGAAATTAACTGTTGCCCCAAATAAAAGGGAAAATATCACCCATAACAATACTTTATGCTGAAATGGAAGCAGCAGCAAATTTATGAGATGTGCAAAGTTGTTTTTGCCTTTGTCTTTAACGAAAGGAGTCTTTTTTTCTTCTCCTTTTTTATTTTTTTTAGAGACAGGGTCTCACTCTGCCAGCCAGGCTGGAGTGCAGTAGTGAGATCATGGCTGACTGTAGCCTCAAACTCCTGTAAGTGATCCTCCCGCCTCAACCTCCCAAGTAAGTGGGACTACAAACCATCACACCTGGCTGCGTCTTCTTTTTTGGAAAATAAACAAGAAGAAAGAAAGAAACCTGTTATTCCTTTAAGACAAGCATAAATTATTTCAGATTCATGCCAAGATAACCCACACTATTATAAATAAAAACTGTCAGCTCCACTGATCTGAAGACATTTCAACAGCTCCTCTATGCTTAAAACTAAAAATCAGGCCGGGCGCGGTGGCTCAAGCCTGTAATCCCAGCACTTTGGGAGGCCGAGGCGGGTGGAACACGAGGTCAAGAGATCGAGACCATCCTGGTCAACATGGTGAAACCCCGTCTCTACTAAAAATACAAAAAACATTAGATGGGCATGGTGGCGCGTGCCTGTAATCCCAGCTACTCAGGAGGCTGAGGCAGGAGAATTGCCTGAACCCAGGAGGCGGAGGTTGCAGTGAGCCGAGATCGCGCCATTGCACTCCAGCCTGGGTAGCAAGAGTGAAACTCCGTCTCAAAAAAAAAAAAAAAAAAAACTAAAAATCTGGTTTGGCAGTCCTTCAAAAGCTTAAATGGTGCACAAACACAACTGTTGAACACAACTTACAATGAACCAAAGAAGATGGTTGACCACTAGCATCCAAAAAGCAAATATAAACATCAGGGTTATAATGGAGAAGGGGTTCTGTTTGTCAGTTTCTCTGTTTTCATGAAATTTAAAATCCATCCAATGAGCTCCTGAAGAGCAGAAGCCAGATCACACTCAATCTCACATCCCCAGCAGCTGTCATCAGGGCTAGTACATATTAAGTGCTAAATTAATCATTGTGAAGGTAAATAAGTCAATTCAAGGGTAGAATAAGGAATAAAATTAATAATTTGACAGGCATGGTGGTGGTACACCTGTAGTCCCAGCTACTTGGGAGGCTGAGGCAAGAAGATTGGTTGAGCCCAGAAATTCGAGGCTACAGTGAGCTTTGATCACACCCATGAATAGCCACTGCACTCCAGCCCGAGGCAACAGCGAGATCTTATCTCTAAAAAATAAATAACCAGTAACTTTATCAGCTCTACTGTTAACAAAATGGATCTTCTACATCGTATGATATCTGCTAACACAATGACAATAATAATAGCTAATTTACATTTATTGAGCCAGACATTGCAAAGTGCTCCATATGATTGCATTTAATCCCTGAACAATCCTGTTATTATCTTATTATTACAATATTATATTATTACCACATTATTACAAATGAGGACGTTGAAATTGTGAGAATTTTCTAAAAGTCATACAGGCATCTTAATACTAGCTAATAATTTTTAAGCACTTACTAGATCTGTGACACCATTCTAAGCAATAAGTGTAGAGACTTATTTAATCCTCAAAACAATGAGTTAAACAGGCACAGAGAAGTTAGTAAACTGGCCCAAGGTCACTCCTGCTACCACCACCCTCCTCCTGCCCCCTGTAAGTGACCTTGCTAGGCTACAAACCCAGACAGTTTGCCTTCAGACTCTTAATTACTGAGGTATACACGGTTCAGGAATATACCTGCAGAAATACAAACCGAGGCAGACTGACTCCAAGAACCAAACTTCGTTATTCTGCTCTTTTGTGGAGCAATTAAGCCAACTGACATTTAGAGGAGGATGATATGGATTAACATTCTCATTCTGCACATGGAGAGGAAGGGAACAAGTGGCAAGTTCAAATATTACCTTTTTTTTTTTTTTAATTCAGACAGGGTCTGGCTCCATCGCCCAGGCCGGAGGGCTGGTGCGATCATGGCTCTCTGCAGACTCAACCATCCGAACTCAAAAGATCCTCCCGCCTCAGCTTCTCAAGTAGCTGGGACTACTGGTGCATACCACCATGCCTAGCTAATTTTTGTAGTTTTTGTAGAGACTGGGTTTTACCATGTTGCCCAGGCTGTCTCAAACTCCTGGGCTCAAGCAATCCTCCCACCAAAGCATCCAAAAATGCTGAGATTACAGTCATGAGCCACCTTGCCCAGCCACTAGTTTCTTTGTTTAAACAGCTGATACTAATCATTTATCACCTCTACCATCTGACTTCGCTAACCCAGTGTCTCTTTACTTCCAAAGCACTTCGGAAATACTTTTCAAATAGCATGCACTAGAGTGTGGTTTGTTGTGTGTGGACAGGATTGTGAGCAAGCTCCCCCAGGGCAGAGACTGTGCCCATCCCAGGCCCCGGCACAGAGGACGCCCTCACACTGGCTTTATCAGCAGCTGATCAGTCTCCACCAGCAGTTCACTGCACGTCCACCCAGGAGTATGAATGATTATCTGTTTAATGCCAATCTTGCTCACTGACTTGTGACCACAAAGACAGAAGCCATCTATGTTATTCCTTGCTGTGACCCCACCTCCTGGCCCAGTGTCCGGCACTCAGGAGGGCATGTGTATTTGTCAAATGAATGAAGATCAGATGCTCAAAGACCCAGCAGGATATAATTTTATAAAGAAAGTTATATGCTTGCCTCAATAACGCATATTTGGGGCTCCTTATTACCATCCACTGGCACCTTGGCTTGATTCATAACCCACTCCTGGACAGCATCAGTAATGTGAGGGACAACTGTAGAAAGAAGAAAGAACATGCTCATGAGAAAATAATGTGCTTTAGACCTCCCCAATCACCTAAAAGTCACCTGGCAAGTTACCCAAGCCACATTCCTAGTTTTTTTAATTCCCACACTGCAATGCACATGTGGTGATGCGATTTTGGCTTAGTCATTTACACGTTAGGCCATTTGTCTTGAAATCAACCAATTACAGAGAACAAGAAATAGCCAGCATGGTGGCTCACGCATGTAATCCCAGCACTTTGGGAGGCCGAGGCGGGTAGATCCCAAGGTCAGGAGACAGAGACCATCCTGGCCAACATGGTGAAACCCCGTCTCTACTAAAAACACAAAAATTAGCCAGGCATGGTGGCAGATGCCTGTAGTCCCAGCTACTTGGGAGGCTGAGGTAGGAGAATCGCTTGAACCCAGGAGGCAGAAGTTGCAGTGAACGGAGATCGCACCACTGCACTCCAGCCTGGGTGACAGAGCGAGACCCTGTCTCAAAAAAAAAAAAACGACAAAACAAAAGGCTGCACTCCAATTAGGTAAAGATAATACATGTTTCTCCATGGCTTTTCTAAACAAAAGCTGAGAGAGGAACAGAGAGAGAGAGAGAAAAAAAAGAGATACATAGACGAAGGAGAACAATTAATGACAATACATAAAAAAGAGGCTGATCTGATGGCAGTGGGTTATCAGAACTTTTTAACATTAGTGCCACTAATGGAGGGTTGGTCTACAACCCTCCACTGCTAAATTTGACTACCTTTAAAAATAAATTTAAAAAAGAAAAAGAGTGATGAAAATATAATCAGGAACATGGAGGGTGAAGGACACTTTTTTGGAAAACGAAAACACAACAATTTTAAAAGGATTAGAACTTGTAGAGCACAGGGACTGTGACATTTTCAGTTCTACTTTTTTTTTTTTTTTTTTTTTTTTGAGACGGAGTCTCGCTCTGTCGCCCAGGCTGGAGTGCAGTGGTGCTATCTCGGCTCACTGCAACCTCTGCCTCCTGGGTTCAAGCAATTCTCCTGCCTCAGCCTCCTGAGTAGCTGAGATTACAGGCACGAGCCAACACGCCCAGCTAATTTTTGCATTTTTAGTAGACACAGGGTTTCACCATGTTGGCCAGGCTGGTCTTAAACTCCTGACCTTAGGCAATCCACCGGCCTCGGCCTCCTAAAGTGTTGGTATTACAGGTATGAGCCACCACACCAGCCTTCAGTTCTACTTTTGAGAAGCACAAGGATGTTCAGCACACAGGGCTCCGACACATCTATGGAATATAATACCTTGCACTGTTTTCCCCAGGTAATCGCCATGCCTCTCTTTATTGATCACATGCTGATATATCTTCCCGGTGGTGATGTTGTTGTCTTTATAAAGACTAATATCCAAAAATCTTTCATAATTTCCAAGGTCCAAATCAACTTCTCCACCATCATTTAAGACGAAGACTTCACCTAGGATTAAAAAGGCAATGGAAAAATCAAATCTTTGCTTCCAGTAGATTTTTCAAAGATGAACATATTTTTATCAAAGAGCTGGTAAAAGATGTATTTCTAAGCCATATTCTATCACCATCTCATTGTTGGTGGAGAAATTAACAATTCAATTCTATCCCAGAAAATGCATCAGAAAATTCTATTCATAGTATTCTATTGTGTTTTTTTAAATCTACTGAAACTCTGTCTTCAAAATTTAGCTTTTCCAAACTCAACATACACCGCATGAAAAAAAGACTTGAAAACAGCAATTTTAAAAACAAACAGCATTTTACTTCAAGGCATCAGTATCCTTGGCTCTGGAGTTGCAATAAGAAACTTTTACCTTGATTCTCTTCTTGGTTAAAGCCACAATTAGACAGTAAATGACAAAGCAAGGCCACAGCTAACCCACAAGGCAGCTTGGTGAAACTGAGAAAAAAGGCCTGGGTGTGCCATATGCTACCTGCACAATGCACTGTCAGAAAAGACAGGTGCAGACCTCATCATACGAGGACCACCCACTTTAACAAGACCCGTCTGTAGATCTCTATTGTCACTTCCGGGTGTTGACTGGGAGTCATATGTTTCTAAAGCCACCTTGTAAACATTGAACCTCTCCCCCATTAACGAAACTATCATTTATTCCTACTGTTAGATGTACATAGGAAAAGGACACTTGACTAACTTACAAACTTAATCAGAAACCTTTTATATCCTCATTTACTTATTCATTCTAAGGTACATGACTGTGCTCTAGAAGATTAATTTTAAGGAAAAAAGTAAATTGATATCACAATACTTTTTTTTATTTTTTTCAATTTTTGTTTTCAATTTTTTTAGACAGAGTCTCGCTATCACCCAGGCTGGAGTGCAGCAGCACAATCTCAGCTTACTGCAACCTCCAACTCCTGGATCCAAGCAATTCTCATCACTTCCCAAGTAGCTGGGATTACAGACATGTGCCACCACGCCCAGCTAATCTTTGTATTTTTTTTTTTTTAATAGAGACAGGGTTTCACCATGTTTGCCAGGCTGCTCTCGAACTCCTGACCTCAAGTAATTCACCCCCCCCACCCTCAACCTCCAACCTCCCAAAGTGCCTGGATTACAGGCATGAGCCACTACACCTGGTCACAGTACTTTTTTATTTCCCAAATTCCATTTACAGTTAAAATTCCGCTTTTTCATGTAATCAAGAATCACCAATCTATGGAAAAGTTTTCCTTTGATCATCTTAACTTCTTACACACTTTTCTTGGATGAGATTGGGGAAAATCTCTGAAATTTCTTCAGTTAATTCAGGCCAAATCCAGCATGGCAATACTCAGTGTATAGGGCAAAGATCTCAAAGTTTTAATTACCAAATTTTAAAAGTATGCACACATGAGGCCAAGCACAATGGCTCACACCTGTAATCCCAGCACTTTGGGAGGCCAAGGCAGGCAGATCATTTGAACTCACAAGTTTGAGACCAACCTGGGCAACATGACAAAACCCTATCTCTACAAAAAATACAAAAATCAGCCAGGTGTGGTGGTGCACACCTGTAGTCCCAGCGACTCCAGAGACAGGTTGGAGGATTGCTGGAGCCTGGGAGATTGCAATGAGCCAAGATTTAACCACCGCACTCCAGGCTGGGGAACAGAGCGAGACCGTGTCTCAAAAAAGAAAGAAAAAGAAAAGTATGCATACATTATGTTCCTAGAAGAGAAAGATAAATTATTGATAAGACTTCGAAAACAGTTGATTAGATATAACGTCATTGTAATAAAAATCCCAACAGATTTTTTTTAACTTGACAGTTAACATTAAAGTTTAATTGGAAGAAAAACAGGTGAGATTGCCAAGACAATAAATAATCCCTATAAAAAATAATAGCGAGTAGAAGATTAAAATAGATATGCAAACACGTAATAACATAAACAAATGCACAAAACCGAAATACTCAAAAGTTTTCTATTACATAAAGGAATTTAGTATGACTTTATTAATATTAGTAAAAATAATATGGTTTTAAAATATTAATTAAAAAGACCATTAGCAAAGGAAATTAGATAAAATACTCAGAAATAAACCTCAAATAAATGTGAAGAACATATATGTTGTCTTTTTTTTTTTTTTTTTTTTTTTTTTTTGAGACAGGGTCCTACTCTGTCACCCAGGCTAGAGTGCAGTGGCGTGATCATAGCTCACTGCAGCCTCTATTTCCCAGACTCAAGCAATCTTCCCGCCTCAGCCTCTTGAGTAGCCGGGACTACAGGCATGCACCACTAGACCTGGCTAATTTTTTAAATTTTTTTGTAGAGACAATTTTTTATGTTGCCCAGGCTGGTCTCAAACTCCTGAGCTCAAGCCATCCTCCCACCTCGGCCTCCCAAAGTGCTAGGATTACATTCGTGAGCCACAGTGCCTGCCTTGGAGGACATATATGAAGAAAACCTAAAAATTTTAATTTAGAGACATAAAATAATGTATCAATAAAATGAGAGCCATTTATAAAGTTCTGAATGGGCCAGTCAATATTTTCTGAGTGTTTAATTTTTCCCCAACTTAATTTATAAATTTAAAGCAATATCTGTCAAAAATCCCAATGCAATTTCTTATAAAATTTGACAAAATAGGGCCAGATGCAGTGGCTCATGCCTGTAATCCCAGCACTTTGGGAGGCCAAGGCAGGCAGATCACCTGAGATCAGGAGTTCAAGACCAGCCTGACCAACATGGTGAAACCACATCTCTACTAAAAATACAAAAAAAAAAAAAAAAAAATTAGCTGGGCATGCTGGTGGGTGCCTGTAATCCCAGGTACTCAGGAGACTGAGGCAGGAAAATTGCTTGAACCCAGGAGGCAGAGGTTGCAGTGAGCCAAGATCGCGCCACTGCACTCCAGCCGGGGCACAACAGAGCGAGACTTCATCTCAAAAACGAAGTTTTGACAAAATGATTCCTAAATTAACCTTGAAGACAACAAACATTTTGAAGTTAAAAAAAGAAGGTCAGGCACGGTGATTCACATCTGTAATCGCAGCACTTTTTGGGAGGCCGAGGGAGGCCTATCACCTGAGGTCCGGAGTTCCAGACCAGCCTGTCCAATAGGGTGAAACCCCACCTCTACTAAAAATACAAAAGTTTTCTGGGCATGGTGGTGCACGCTTGCAAGCCCAGCTACTTGGGAGGCTGAGGCAGTAGAATCACTCGAAGCCAGGAGGTTGCAGTGAGCCAAGATTGTGCCATTGCACTCCAGACTGGGCAAAAAGAGCAAAATTCTATCTCAAAAAAAAAAAAAAAGAATTAATAATGAAGATAGTCCTGACCTACTTGATAATAAATAGCTGCAGCCATTAAAATGGTAGTCAGGAATAGGCAAAGAGATCAAAGGAACAGAACAGAGTACAAAAACAGGACTAAATATATACAAAAATCTAGTATATGATAAAAGGTAGTATTTCCTTATTTTATTTATTTATTTATTAGAGACAGGGTCTCACCGTGTTGCCCAGGCTGATCTCAAACTCCTGAGCTCAAGCGATCACCCCACCTTAGCCTCCCAAGTAACTGGGACTACAGGCACACACCACCATGCCTAGCTAAAAGGTGGTATTTCAAGTCAGTGGAGAAAGGATGAAATCTTCAACACATTAGGAATAGTCGGCTAATCAGAAAAAAATTATATTACATGCTTACCTCATACCAAATTAAATTCCAGATGTGTTAGCAAGTGCTAGAAGAAAATATATGTGAGTATTTAAATATTCCTGGGGTGGAGAAGCTTAAAGGTGACATCGAAGGCAGAAGCCATAAAAGAAACAGCTAATAACATTTAATCACATAAATGGTAAATTGAAACTTATCAGCAACTAACAGAGGTAAAATTAACACAAATTTTCAAGCAAGGTAAAAATATATAGGTGTGATAAATATTAATTAACATACTTTACATAAACTATTCTTAAAAATCATAGGCCAGATATGGTGGCTCACACCTGAAATACCAGCACTTTAGGAAGCCAACGCGGGTGGATCACCTGAGGTCAGGAGTTCGGGACCATTCTGGCCAACATGGTGAAACCCCATCTCTACTAAAAATACAAAAATTAGCTTGGCGTGGTGGCGGGCGCCTGTAATCCCAGCTACTCAGAAGGCTGAGGCAGGAGAATCACATGAACCTGGAGGTGGAGGTTGCCGTGAGCCGAGGTCGCCCCACTGCACTCCAGCCTGGGCAACAGAGTGAGACTCCATCTCAAAAAAATAATAACAATCATTAAAGAAATCCAAAGAAACTTTGGTGTAACATATGGCATTAGTTAATGAAGCCGCACGACAAACAACCTCAGAATCTCTGCAAATTGCAAAACATTTATTTCTTCCTGTTGGAGAGCTCCCATGGGGGCTGTGAGTCACTATGAGTCTATTCTTTGTGTCTTCTCATTCCAGGACCAAGACTGAATGAGAAATCTCTGAAAAACAGGCTGTTCTCACAGCAGAGGGCAGAAGCACAAGGCAGACTGAGCCAAACCACGTAAATGCATTTGACATTTCTGCTTCAACAAGCATATGTTATTATTCCCTTCCATCCCATAGGACAAAACAAATCACGTGGCCAAATAGCATGACCAACCTCCTCGGTTTGCCCAGGACTAAGAGGGGTCCCAGGACACAGGACTTTCTGTTTTAAAATCAGGAATGTTCCAAACAAACCAGGACAAGTTAACTATCCTACGTGGCCAAACTCCAAGGTCAAAGGGCAGGGAAATGTACTACACAGAGGGATGGTGGGTGACATTTTGAAGCAAAAATACAATCCACCACAGGCTTGAATAAGTCAATCACAAACAAAATCAAAATCAAAGAAATCTAAATTAAAACAATAAGATACCCTCTATTTAGTTTAAAACAAAATACTCAAGGCTGGGTACAGTGGCTCATGCCTGTAATCCCACCACTCTGGGAGGTAGGAGAATTGCTTGAGTCCAGGAGGTCGAGATCAGCCTGGGTAACATGGCAAATCCGAGCTCTATAAAAAATACAAAAATTAGCCAGGCATGGTGATGTGCCCCTGTAAATCCCAGCTACCCAGGGGGCGGAAACAGGAGGATCACTTGAGCCCAGGAGGTAGAGGTTGCATTGAGCCAAGATCTTGGCTACTGTACTCCAAACTGGGCAACAGAGTGAGACTCTGTCTCAAAAAACAAAAACAGGCCGGGAGCGGTGGCTCACGCCTATAATCCCAGCACTTTGGGAGACCGAGGCAGGTGGATAACGAGGTCAAGAGATCGAGACCATCCTGGTCAACATGGTGAAACCCCGTCTCTACTAAAAATTTTAAAAAATTAGCTGGGTATGGTGGCGCGCGCCTGTAGTCCCAGCTACTCGGGAGGCTGAGGTGGAAGAATTGCTTGAATCCAGGAGGTGGAGGTTGCAATGAGCTGAGGTCGCGCCATTGCACTCCAGCCTAGGTAACAAGAGTGAAACTCTGTCTCAAAAAAAAAAAAAAAAAAAAAAACAAGAGGACAGGATAGCAATAAGGGACACAAACATCTCTGTTTCTTGATCAGGGGCTGGTTACACAGTGTGTTCATTTAATGAAAATTCATCCAACTGCACACACATGATTTATGCACTTTTTGCTTGTATATAAAAAGCTTTTTTTAATACCATGTAAAGGCTAATGCCATTTAAAAAATAAATAGAATATACTCATACATCAAAATGTCACCATTAATAATAGTTACTCCAGGCAGTGGGAAATGTTAAGAGAAACATACTACTACCTTTATGATAAAATGAAACAGAATCCATATTGCAAAAGGTACAATGTTTCCAAAAGGGTTGATTAATTTGGAATGTCATCAGAGGTATGAACAATGTGTCAATTACCATGAGAAAATTCACATATTCATAGCATGCGATCTAGTCACTCTAAATCTGGAACTACATCCTAAAGGAAATCACCCAAAATGGAAGAAAGAATGCAGTTGAGCCTAGTGCTATAAGGGGAAAGTGGTTCTCTTTCATACCATGTTCATAAGGTGAAAAAGTGCCCGCATCGATGTTAATATAGGGGTCGATTTTGATGGCAGTAACTCGGAGTCCACATGATTTTAGAATCGTCCCAATGCTGCTGGCGATGATCCCTTTACCAATGCCTGAGATGACCCCACCGGTGACCAGGATGTACTTCATCGTCAGAGAAGTGGCTGGATGTCAGCACCCAGATAGAATCTGAAAGGCAACAAAATTATGGATAAGGAAAGAGAAATATTTTCTCAAACTAGTAAAGCAGACAGTACATTCAACCAGAATTTTTTTTTTTTTTTTTTTTTTTGAGACACAGTCTCACTCTGTCACCAAGGCTGAAGTGTAGTGGTACAATCAATCATGGCTCACTGTACCCTCTGCCCCCTGGGTTCAAGCAATCCTCCCACCTCAGCATCCTAGTAACCAGGACTATAGGTGAGCACCACTGTGACCTGTTAATTTTTGTATTTTTTTAATAGAGATGGAGTTTCACCATATTGCCCAAGCTGGTCTCAAATTCCAGAGTTCAAGTGATCTACCTGCCTCAGCCCCCTAAAGTGCTGGGATAACAGGCATGAGCCACCGCGGCCAGCACAGAATTTTTTTATTTAAGAGACAGTGTCTTGCTATATTACCCAGGCTGGAGTACAGTGACATGTTCATAGCTCCCTGCAACCTTGAACTTCTGGGCTCCAGCAATCCTCTTGCCTCAGGCTCCCAAGAGCTGGGACTACAGGCACGTGCCACCTCTCCCAGATAATTCTTAAATTTTTTTTGTAAACACTGGGTCTTACTATGGTGCCCTGGCTGGTCTCGAACTCCTGGGCTCAAGCAATCCCCTTGCCTTGGCCTCCTAAGATGCTGTGTTTACAGAAGTGAGCCACCATGCTTCGTCCCACCAAAATTTCAAAAGCACACAGCATTTTTCTCTCTAAACTAAATACTTGAACTTTTTGAAACAGTCTTATCTTCTAGGCTTTTTATTGTTGTCACTATACAGAAAGCTGTGGATACCTTCTGCAAGCAAAGTGCTTAGGTCTGTTGCCCTGGGTTTCCAAAGACCTCAATTCTGTCATGCAACAAACTTCATCATGAGAAGCCAAATTTCTCTAGGATTCACAGGCATGCTAAAATGGTTAAGAGCTCAGACTCTAAGTGCCGGGCGCGGTGGCTCAAGCCTGTAATCCCAGCACTTTGGGAGGCCGAGGCGGGTGGAACACGAGGTCAAGAGATCGAGACCATCCTGGTCAACATGGTGAAACCCCGTCTCTACTAAAAAAAAAAATACAAAAAATTAGCTGGGCATGGTGGTGCATGCCTGTAATCCCAGCTACTCAGGAGGCTGAGGCAGGAGAATTGCCTGAACCCAGGAGGCGGAGGTTGCAGTGAGCCGAGATCGCGCCATTGCACTCCAGCCTGGGTAACATGAGTGAAACTCCGTCTCAAAAAAAAAAAAAAAAAAAAAAAAAAGAGCTCAGACTCTGCTCTCAGACTGATCTGTACAAACTGCATCTGGGCAAGTTCTTTTTTTTTTAGACATGGTCTCACTCTGTTGCCCAGGCTGGAGTGCAGTGGCACAATCTTGGCTCACTGCAGCCTCCACATCCACGGTTCAAGGGATTCTCATGCCTCAGCCTCCCGAGTAGCTGGGATTACAGGCACACGCCACCACACCTGGCTGATTTTTGTATTTTTAGTAGAGACAGAGTTTCACCATGTTGGCCAGGCTGGTCTCGAACTCCTGGTCTCAAGTGACCACCCACCTCAGCCTCCCAAAGCGCTGGGATCACAGGCGTGAGCCACCACACCTGGCCCTGGGCAAGTTCTTTATCCTTTCTGTGCCTATTCCTTCAG
>NW_022436957.1:12484596-12491771 GCF_009761245.1 Sapajus apella
GCGCATGCACGATGCATTCTGGGAGCCTTCCCTGGTGGTGCGGCCAGCAGGGGCTGCTTTCCCCACTGCTGCCTCCCTTGGGTATTCTGTCTCAAGCTCTTCCATGCCTCTTCTAGTCCAGTCCCTTATATTGAAGCTGTCGCATATTTGAAGTCTGTGTTCTTTCTGATTCGGTTCCCTTTATCTTTTTTTTTTTTTTTTTTTTTTTTTTTGAGACGGAGTCTCGCTCTTGTTACCCAGGCTGGAGTGCAATGGCGCGATCTTGGCTCACCACAACCTCCGCCTCCTGGGTTCAGGCAATTCTCCTGCCTCAGCCTCCCGAGTGGCTGAGACTACAGGCGTGCGCCACCATGCCCAGCTAATTTTTGTATTTTTAATAGAGACGGGGTTTCACCATGTTGACCAGGATGGTCTCGATCTCTTGACCTCGTGATCCACCCGCCTCGGCCTCCCAAAGTGCTGGGATTACAGGCGTGAGCCACCGCGCCCAGCCTCGGTTCCCTTTATCTTAACCTTGTCATATGGGTGCAATGTTTTACTGTTCTCTGAGGACATGAGTTACATTTCTCTTGAAAGACTCACTTTCTTAGCTGGGTGTGGTGGCCAACGCCTGTAATCTGAACACTTGGGGAGGCTGAGGCAGGAGGATTGTGTGAGGATGAGTTCGAGACCAGCCTGGGCAACATAGTAAGACCATCATCTTAACAAAAAAATAAAAAATTAGCCAGGCATGGTGGTGCACACCTGTAGTCCCAGCTACTCAGGAAGTTGAGGTGGGAGGATCACCTGAGCCTGAGAGGTCGACACTGCAGTGAGCCATGATCACGCCACTGGCATTCCAGCCTGGGCAACAGTGTGAGACCCTGGCTCAAATAAAAGAAAAACTCCTTTTCCTGTGCTGTTTCCTCAGGACTCTTGTGTTTGTTTGGGGTTCTGTCTTTTACGTGACGGGCTTTCCTTACCTGTCCCTTCGCATTAATAGTGCCATACTGAAAGGGTGCCTGGCCGCTGAATGTGGGGACAGGCCTTTTGGCCTGGAGAGGCTCAGGAGCTGTGGGAAGGTAGCTTGCCCTCAGAGGACTCCTCAGCCTCATGCATAGCTGCAGGCAGGACAATGGGAAGAGCCAGTTGATAAGTAGAGTGTCCTTTGACCCCTGTGGCTTCACTTTGGTGTCACACCCCCAGTCTCAACTGTGCCACCTGTCCCTGAGTATAGAGCAGCTTGGCTGCTCTATACAAAGAAAGGAAGAAGAAAGAGAGAAAGAGGGAGGAAGGGAGGGAAGGAAGGAAGGAGGGAAGGAAGGAAAAAGAAAGAAAGATGCTCATTGAAGTATTTACAATTAAAAGAATATGATTTTGACCAGCGCAATGGCTCACGCCTAGAATCCCAGCACTTTAGGAGGCCGAGGCAGGCGGATCACGGTCAGGAGATCGAGACCATCCTGGCTAACGTGGTGAAACCCCGTCTCTACTAAAAATACAAAAAATTAGCCAGGCGTGGTGGCCCACACATGTAGTCACAGCTAATTGGGAGGCTGAGCCAGAAGAATCGCTTGAACCCAGAAAATGGAGGTTGCAGTGAGCCGAGATTGCGCCACTGCACTCCAGCCTGGGCAACAGAGCGAGACTCCATCTCAAAAAAAAAAAAAAAAAAAAAAAAAAATGTGATTTCTTGCATTTGCCTTAAAATATTCCAGCCCATTCCCAAAGAAAAGCGTGTGTGCAGGGAAAGGGAGGATAGACAGAACGCAGCTGACGAAATACTGATACTCATGGTAGGTAGGTCATGGGTACATGGGGTTCATTGTTCTAGTCGTTCCACTTCTGTTTTGTTGAAAATTTCCATAATAAAACAAAAACAAGCTGTCACACATAAATATATGGCTTCCGGACTTTTCCTCCCTGACACACAGAAGCACAACTCAGCTCCTTTGAGACATTTGTTTCTGAACAGAAGCCATCATTAACTAGGAACACTTCAAAAAACAAAACTCTTGCTCTGGATTTCAAACTGCATATTAGTAGCTTTGTCCTTCCCTGTGGCAGTCTGACGCTGTTACCGAGATGGGGTCCTGCTGGTACATCACAAGCACCTTCTGAGGCCCTCATTCTGATGAGAGTAGGGAAATCACAAATCCTTTCCTGCCTTGGCCTTGGCCTGTGACATTTGCCCGGTGTTTCCCAGAGAGTTTTCACAGGATACGATACCTTAAAATAGTCCAGGAAAACAAATAGATAAATGTTTGAGAGTTATTATGCTCAATGAATTGTTTTCGTTTTAAGACAGGGTCTCTCTCTGTTGCCCAAGCTGGAATACAGTGGCGTGATCATGGCTCACTGCAGCCTCAACCTCCCAGGCTCAAGCAATTCTCCCACCTCAGCCTCCTTATGCATAGCTGGGATTACAGGCACACACCACCAGGCCCAGCTAATTTTTTATTTCTTATAGAATCAGGGTCTCACTCTGTTGCCCAAGCTGGTCTCAAAGTCCCAAGCTCAAGTGATCCTTCTGCCTCAGCCCCCCAAAGTGCTAGGATTACAGGTGTGAGCCACTACAGTGCCCGGCCTGGATTTCTTTACCAGAGGACTTTTTAGAACCTTTAGTAGTCCTCTGTATTGTGACTCTTCCCCAGATGGTGACGTAGACTATTTCTGCAATGTGCCTCTATCACCACACCTCTCATATCGAGAAGGAGAGACTCTGGAAAACAAAGTAGTCCGCGGATTTGTTTTTATTACTTAAGACAGCAGGCCAGGCGCAGGGGCTCACGCCTGTAATCCCAGCACTTTGGGAGGCTGAGGTGGGTGTATCGCCTGAAGTCAGGAGTTCAAGACCAGCCTGGCCAACATAGTGAAACCCCATCTCTACTAAAAATACAAAAAATTAGCTGGGCTTGGTGACGGGCATGTGTAATCCCAGCTATTCCGGAAGCTGAGGCAGGAGAATTGCTTGAACCTGGGAGGTGGAAGTTGCAGTGAGCCAAAATCACGCCACCGCACTCCACCGCACTCCAGCCTGGGCAACAAGAGCAAAACTCCATCTCAAAAAAAAAAAAAGGCGGTCGGGTGCGGTGGCTCAAGCCTGTAATCCCAGCACTTTGGGAGGCCGAGGCGGGTGGATCACGAGGTCAAGAGATCGAGACCATCCTGGTCAATATGGTGAAACCCCGTCTCTACTAAAACTACAAAAAATTAGCTGGGCATGGTGGCGCGTGCCTGTAATCCCAGCTACTCAGGAGGTTGAGGCAGGAGAATTGCCTGAACCCAGGAGGCGGAGGTTGCGGTGAGCCGAGATCGCGCCATTGCACTCCAGCCTGGGTAACAAGAGCGAAACAACTCCGTCTCAAAAAAAAAAAAAAAAAAAAAGGCAGCAAACAGTGCCCACAATCAATCATAGGTACCTAGAATACTGAAGTCTCATTTTGGGGCATTTCACAGAGCTCAGACTTCAAAGTGATTTGGAAGATATTTAGACAGCCCACTACCTCGTGGGATGGCTAATTTCACTTTTGTTTGGCTCCAATGTTATGGCTTGAGACCCTAGAACTTACCAGGACAAACAGGCCCAGTTCTTAGTTCCCCCAGGTGTCAGTCTCTAGAATCCCTCACCATCTAGGTGATTTGCCTGTAAATACCCTTTGGTTTGTCAGTGTCATCGCTAAAGTGAATCCTCAGGAGTGAATGTAATGTGTTGTCTTAATTGTGGAGAGCACAACATAACATATCTTGTATGTTTTTGATGCAGCCTAAGATTTCATGAGCTCTTTTAGCAGCTGCAGCATACTGTGGTTTGCTAAGCTAAACTCGTGGTCAACTATAATCCCTTACAAATTTCTATGAAGCCCAATCTCCTTCTTGCCAAACTACTTCTAAGAGATGTTACAACAGTTGCGTGGCCACATGAGTTTGGGAAATGCTGCTTGGCATGTAGTAAGAACTTAACAAGTGAGAGGTTATTGTTCCTGTGACCATCTGTCATGGCAGACAACTTGTCTTGTTCCCCCGGCACCTAGCATAGTGCCTGATGCACATGGCACCATAATGCTACCGGTAAATGTTGGTGCCATTAATAAAAGAAAAGTAGGGCTATGTCTGGCAGCAAATTCCATCTCGTTACCTGTCATCACTTGTAATCATGCATTTTGCCTCTATCTTTTACAGGCTAGCTTCCAGGCCTAGCTTCACCATTTACAGATGTGACAACTGCATTCTGATGTCTCATCTAAGGCAAGCCCTGCCCAGATTCACAAGCCTGAGTCTCATTGTTTTCCGCTAGTTCTCACTGATTTTTTTTTTTTTTTTTTTTTGACAGAGTCTCACTCTGTTGCCCAGGCTGGCTGGAGTTCAGTTCTCCTGCAACCTCCATCTCCTGGGTTCAAATGATTCTCCTGCCTCAGCCTCTCAAGTAGCTGGGACTACTGGCACATGCCACCATATCCAGCTGATTTTTGTATTTTTTGCAGAGATGTGATTTCATCATATTGCCCAGGCTGGTCTCAAACTGCTGACCTTGCATTCCTCCTGCCTTGTCCTCACAAAGCACTCGGATTACAGATGTAGGCCATGATGCCTGGCCCATTTCGTTTTTATTTATTTTTGCTTTTTTGTATTCAACCCTCAAGATTTTTATTTAGTTGCTCTGAAGTGAGCACAGTTATCAATGGATTATTTTTGCTATTATTCTGAAACACAAACTTACAGAAAAATTGGAGGTACAATATAAAGAACTTTCCTCCAAATCACTTGAAACCTTGATGTTCCATCACTCCCAAATGCTATAGTGTTATATAAGCATTCTCCTACATGACTACAGTGTGCCCATCCAAATCAGCAAATGATCATTATCATATTATTACCATCTCATTCTCAGACCCTATTGAGGTTTTTCCATTCATCCCAATAATGTCCTTTTTAGCAAAAGAGCCCAGTTCACACTCATAGGTTACATTTGGTTTTCATGTCTCATCAGTCTCCTTCTGTCTGTTGCAGGCTGTCTGGTGGCACATGCAGCCGTTTGTCCCATTACTGTTCATACTTGGGTCATTTGATGAAGGTGGTGTTTGCCAGGTTTCTTGACTGTAAAGTTAACTCTTTTCCTCTTTGAATGTAATTAGCATTTTGCTGGGAAATACTTTGAAACTGAATATTCTGTTCATCAGACTTTCCATGTATTCATGTATTTATATTTGTATAGACTCATACAATGGGTTATAATCTGATGCTATTGTTTATTTTGATGCTGAAATTATTACCAATTTGAGGCCAGGCAGGGTGGCTCATACCTATAATCCCAGCAGTTTGGGAGGCCGAGTTGGGAGGATCACTTGAGCCCAGGAGTTCAAGACTAACCTGGTCAACATGGTGAAACCTCATCTCTACAAAAAATTAGGCGGGCATGGTGGCCTGTGCCTATAGTCTCAGCTACTCGGGAGGCTGAGGCAGAAGATCACCTGAGCCAGGGAGGTTGAGGCTACAGTGAGCCATGTTAACCCCACTGCACTCTGGCCTGGGTGACAGAGTGAGACCGTGTCTCAAAATTTAAAAAAATATTACCAAGCCGGGCGCGGTGGCTCAAGCCTGTAATCCCAGCACTTTGGGAGGCCGAGGCGGGTGGATCACGAGGTCAAGAGATCAAGACCATCCTGGTCAACATGGTGAAACCCCGTCTCTACTAAAACTACAAAAAAAATTAGCTGGGCATGGTGGCGCGTGCCTGTAGTCCCAGCTACTCAGGAGGCTGAGGCAGGAGAATTGCCTGAACCCAGGAGGCGGAGGTTGCGGTGAGCCGAGATCGCGCCATTGCACCCCACCCTGGGGAAAAAAAGACAAACCCCCCTCCAAAAAAAAAAAAAAAAAAAAAAAAAAAAATATTACTAATTTGGCCAGTGGGAGACTCTTCCAGCTGACCTGTGTCTTTCTAACTCGTCTCCATCATTTCTTAGCGCATTTCCTTGCTCTCTGGCACAAGATAGTGTTCTTTCCCTGCTCTAACCCTGGAATCAACCCTTTTTTTTTTTTTTTTTTTTTTTTTTTGAGATGGAGTCTCTCTTTTTTGCCCAGGCTGGAGTGTAGTGTAGTGCAATGGTGCGATCTCAGTTCACTGCAATCTCCACCTCCCAGGTTCAAGCAGTTCTCCTGCCTCATCCTCCTGAGTAGCTGGGACTACAGGTGCACGCTGCCATGCCTGACTAATTTTTTGTATTTTAGTAGAGACAGGGTTCCACCGTGTTGCCTAGGCTGGTTTTGAACTCCTGAGCTCAGGCAATCCTCCCACCTTGGCCTCCCAAAGTTCTGGGATTACAGGCGTGAGCCACTGCACCCAGCTGGAATCAGTCATTTTTCCAGGGAGTTCTGGATCCTTTTAGTGGAAAATCTAAATTTGGTATTTAGAAAGCAAGATCTGGGTGCTAGGTATGCTCATTGGCATTGGGGTGCCACTGCTCTGCATGCTGTCAGTGGACACAGCCAGGTAATGTGTGTCTGCTCATTTGTGTGTGTGGAATGAAAACCATGTGTTTATGGTGCTACCTAATGACAGGGGTCATTCTCATTTTCTCCCTTTCCATGTTTGTAACTCTCTTCTCTGGTGGTGAGAAACCTGGTTTCCACTATCTTTAATATTTTTACTTATTTCCCATGCATGTGACCAGTCTGTCATTTTTGCTGCCACTCACTCCTCTGCTCAGACACCCTTCTCTCCCTGCTTGGTTCTCACTCTCCATTCCAGGTCACCCCTGTGTGGACACTTACCTGATCCCACCTGAGCACCAGCACATCACAGCGGGTGATTCTCATAGGTAGCAAGTTTGAGAAGCACCGAGAGTTTTCAGGTCGAACTGCACTTCAATCTGTTTATCAAGCATTTCCCACTTCATTGCTAACGCATACTGGTTACAAATTATTCGCAAGCAGCCAAACACTCTCTCTCATAAGGAATAAAAGCCACAATGCTTTCTTCTCACTGCTGGAAAGCATTTAATCCTCTGAGAAACAGTAAGTGATTGGTGGAGTCCTGGTCTCCCAGGTTGATTATGCTAGTTTCACAGCAATGCCCTGTTTTCTTCTACTGAGAGCAGTATTGGTACCATTAAGATACCAAGAAATGCTATGGTTTCATTTTTCCCCATTCTTTTTTTTTTTTTTTTTTTTTTTTTTTTTTTTTTTTTTTTTTTTTT
>NW_022436957.1:12521771-12524629 GCF_009761245.1 Sapajus apella
GTGATCCACCCGCCTCGGCCTCCCAAAGTGCTGGGATTACAGGCTTGAGCCACCGCGCCCGGCCTAAAAAAAAATTTTTTTTCTTTTTTTGAGATGGAGTCTTGCTCTATCACCCAGGCTGGAGTGCAATGGTGTGCTCTGTGCTCACTGCAACCTCCACCTCCCGGGTTCAAGCAATTCTTCTGCCTCAGCCTCCCAAGTAGCTGGGATTACAGGCACCTACCACCACACCCAGCTAATTTTTTTGTATTTTTAGTAGAGATGGGGCTTCACATCTTTACCAGGCTGGTCTTGAACTCCTAACCTCTTGATCCAACTGCCTCGGCCTCCCAAAGTGCTGGGATTACAGGCATGTGCCACTGCGTCCGGCCAAAATAAAAAATATATTATTATTATTATTATTATTGAGACAGAGTCTTGCTTTGTCGCCAGGCGCCAGGCTGGAGTGCAGTGGCACGATCTTGGCTCACTGCAACCTCCGCCTCCCAGGTTCAAGCAATTCTTCTGCCTTAGCCTCCCCAGCAGCTGGGACTACAGGCACGTGCCACCACACCCAGCTAATTTTTGTATTTTTTTTTTTTTTTTTTTTGAGACGGAGTTTCACTCATGTTACCCAGGCTGGAGTGCAATGGCGCGATCTCGGCTCACCGCAACCTCCGCCTCCTGGGTTCAGGCAATTCTCCTGCCTCAGCCTCCTGAGTAGCTGGGATTACAGGCACGCACCACCATGCCCAGCTAATTTTTTGTATTATTTTTAGTAGAGACGGGGTTTCACCATGTTGACCAGGATGGTCTCGATCTCTTGACCTCGTGATCCACCCGCCTCGGCCTCCCAAAGTGCTGGGATTACAGGCTTGAGCCACCGCACCCGGCCCTAATTTTTGTATTTTTTAGTAGAGACGAGGTTTCACCATGTTGGCCAGGATGGTCTCCATGTCTTGACCTCGTGATCAGCCCGCCTCAGTCTCCCAAAGTGCTGGGATTACAGGCGTGAGCCATCACGCCCGGCCAAAAGAAATTTTTTTTTTTTTTTTAAGAAAATAGGCTGAGTGCAGTGGTTCACGCCTGTAATCCCAGCACTTTGGAAGGCTCAGGTGGGCGGATCACCTGAGGTGAGGAGTTCCAGAACACCCTGGCCAATATGGTAAAACCCTGTCTCTCTTAAAAATACAAAAATTAGCCAGGCGTGGTGGCACGTGCCCATAGTCCCAGCTACTGGGGAGGCTGAGGCAGGAGAATCACTTGAACACAGGAGGTGGAGATTACAGTGAGCTGAGATCATGCCACTGCACTCCAGCGTGGACAACAGAGTGAGACTCTTCTATCAAAAAAAAAAAAATAAAGAGAGAAAGAAAGAAAAAAATATAACTTTTCCAGCCACCTCTAGAATCCCCTGTGCAGGCCAGTGTCAATTACCACTCCCTCTCTCCCCACAAAAGCTACCCTGACTTCTACAGTCATCACTTCCCCATGTTCCTTCATAGTTTGCACTTAGGCACTATAGTTTGCTCATTTTGAAAAAATGTATTCTAAGTATTTTTTTATCTGCAGCTTTCTCCCTCCATCCCTTTATTTTCTTTACAGTTTCTCAATGGAACAATCTGAACCCTTTTATGACTCCTGTAGCTTCCCACCATCTGGATATTGCCCGTTGCACACTCAAGGTGAAGATCAATGAGTAACTCCACCCTTGGTATTTCCTGCTGAGGCTTGATCCAATTCTGTCTTAATGGCTTTGACAGAAGCACAGGTGGTGGCTGTTTTCTCATCAGGAGATATAAAATAGCTGCTGGTTTCCCCACGTGGACGTTAGGAGCTCTTAATGTTCAGTGACTAGATTCATTCATTCACACAGTTTGCAAAATTGTGATATTCTAATTCTAAATGGTTAAACTTATAAATGTTATGTTAGGTATATGTCTTAGTCAGTTTGTATTGCTATAAAGAAATACCCGAGGCTGAGTAACTTATTATAAGAAAGGTTTATTTGGATCACAGTTCTGCAGGTTGTAAAAGAAGCATGGTGCCAGCATCTGCTTCTGGTGACGGCCTCCGGCTGCTTCCACTCATGGTGGGAGGCGAAAGGGACCTGATGTGTGGAGACCACATGGTGATAGAGGAGGCAAGAGAGAGAGGAGGAGGTGCCAGGCTCTTTTCAACAACCAGTTCTCTGGAGAAAAAAGAGAACTCACTCACTCCCATGAGAATGGTACCAAGCCATTCATGAGGGATCCATCCCCATGGTCCAAACACCTCCCACCAGGCCAGGTCTACCTCGAATACTGGGGATCAGATTTCTTTTCTTTTCTCTTTTGAAGACAGAGTCTCATTCTGTTGCCCAGGCTGGAGTGCAGTAGTGCAATCTTGGCTCACTGTAACCACTGCCTCCCGGGTTCAAGCGATTCTCATGCCTCAGTTTCCTGGGTACCTGGGATTACAGGGATGTGCCACCATGCCTGGCTAATTTTTGTATTTTTAGTAGAGATGGGGTTTCACCTTTTTAGCTAGCCCGGTCTCGAACTCCCAACCTCAGGTGATCTGCCAGCCTCAGCCTCCCAAAGTGCTGGGATTACAGGCATGAGTCACTGCACCCAGCACTGGGGATCAGATTTCAACATGAGCCTTGGTGGGACCAAACAAACAACATCCAATCCATAGCGGTGTCTTTTACTGCATTTTAAAAAAGGTTAAAAAATGCACGTTCGGCCGGGCGCAGTGGCTCAAGCCTGTAATCCCAGCACTTTGGGAGGCCGAGGCGGGTGGATCACGAGGTCAAGAGATTGAGACCATCCTGGTCAACATGGTGAAACCCCGTCTCTACTAACAATACAAAAAATTAGCTGGGATTACAGGCACGC
>NW_022436957.1:12524729-12565027 GCF_009761245.1 Sapajus apella
AAAAAAAAAAAAAAAAAAAAAAAAAAAAATACACGTTCAGCCGGGTGTGGTGGCTCACGCCTGTAATCCAAGCACTTTGGAGGCCAAGGCAGGCGGATCACCTGAGGTCGGGAGTTCAAGACCAGCCTGACCAACTTGGTGAAACCCCATCTTTATAAAAATAAAAAAATAAAAAAATAAAAATAAAAATGCACGTTCATGCACATGTGCTGCCCATTGGTGTGTATAGAAAACAACACTGGGAGGCTATCCCAAAAAAGTATTAATAATGGCTATGTCTTGGTAGTACATTTATAGGTGTTCATTTATTTTTTTTGAGACAGAGTCTTGCTCTGTCGCCAGGTGCCAGGCTGGAGTGCAGTGGCACAATCTCGGCTCACTACAGTCTCCGCCTGCCGGGTTCAAGCAATTCTCCTGCCTCGGTCTCCCAAGTAGCTGGGACTACAGGCGCATGCCACCACGCCCAGCTAATTTTTGTATTTTTTTAGTAGAGATGAGGTTTCACCATGTTGGCCAGGATGGTCTCGATCTCTTGACCTCATGATCCGCCCGCCTCAGCCTCCCAAAGTGCTGGGATTACAGGCGTGAACCACGGTGCCCGGCTGGTGTTCATTTTTTTTTAACTCTGTATTCATGGAAGGAAGACCAAATGTCCCTAAAAATGGCAGTTTTCTCCAAATGAGACATTGGAGGGGCACCTGGAATCTGTATTTATCATTCCAGGAGAATTTGAAATGATGGTTCTCAAACCAACTTTGGAAAACACTGGTGAAAAAGGATAATATTTCAAGTCAGACATAGTTTCTCCAAAAAAAAACTTCAGGTTCTATATAGTGACTTTTTCTTTTTCGAGACAGGGTCTTGCTCTCTCACCTAGCCTGGAATGCACTGGCATGATCATAGCTCACTGCACCCTCAACCTCCCAGGCTCAAACAATCCTCCTGCCTCAGCCTCCCAAGTACAGGCATGCACCACCACACATGGCTAAGGCTAATTTTTTATTTTTTGTAGAGATGGGGTCTCCCTATGTTGCACAGGTTGGTCTTGAACTCCTGGTCTCAAGCAACCCTCCTCCCTTGACCTCCCAAAGTGCTGGAATTACAGACATATGCTACCATACCTGGTCCCCTGAATTTCAATAAAGCCTAAATCCATGTGTATTTTGTATTTTTCTTTACCATTGTCTCTGTACGAATGTTGTTTCCATGTCCTTGAAAGTCTATAATTATAGGTGAGACTTTGGGAAATATATCAGAAAAAAAATTAATGAATGCCAATACTCCGAAATATACAATATACATATTTGAATTTTTGAAATGCACATGCTCTCTCCCAATAGTACATACATGAGAACAGCTTTTATTTTTAAAATCCTCTTTCTGTTAGAGCTGGCACCCTGGTGTGTGCCAATCTAATAGTACACTCCATAGCCTGCCATCAGTATGCTTGAGTGATTTGTGTATAAAGTATAATCATTTTCCAAATCTTTCAGTGTCTGCCAGAAATGTGGACATCTATAGCAAATGCAGAAACTGGACATTTATAGTCCTGTAAGGACTAAAATCAGGGTTAGCTCAGAAAGATGGTATCGTGTAATCATATTAAACAATAAGCTCTTTGTTCTATGAAGAGGCAAACACTCTTTTTCACTACCTACAACCCCAATAGTATGCAACAAACATGAAATTCAACTCTTTTAATTAAGCAATGCCCTTGGCTGACTTAAAAGTTAGTAGGAACTTTTCTTTCTGTGAAAATACTCTGAGGTGGGTCGGGCGCAGTGGCTCATGCCTGTAATCCCAGCACTTTGGGAGGCTGAGATGGATGGATCACAAGGTCAGGAAGTCGAGACCAGCCTGGCCAATATGGCGAAACCCCATCTCTACTAAAAATACAAAAATTAGCCGGGCGTGGTGGTGCACACCTGTAATCCCAGCTATTTAGGAGGCTGAGGCAGAAGAATCGCTTGAACCCAGGAGGCAGAAGTTGCAGCAAGCCGAGATCCATTGCACTGTAGCCTGGGCAACAAGAATGAAACTTTGTCTCAAAAAAATATATAAATAAAATAATAATAATAATAAAGTCAAAATGTCCCCTTATTAACAATCAGCAATGTAAGTGTCTCATGGAGTTAAAAGGCACACATCTACATTCTCTCTGTGGTCAGACCACAGACCTGCTTTCAATCGTAGGAAGCACAATTACAATGGGAAGATGGCTAGGTAAGAAATCAAATCAATTCCCACTGATCAAAGGTGCTAGTTAGAATAACTGGAGCCTCCATCCTGACTATCATTTTTGAAGCTCTCTTTCTGACCAAGATTCTTTGTTCCAAAAATTGCTTAGATGGGCTTTGGCAGCCTGGCCTTCTGTATTCTCTCCCTAGGTTTCTAGGTTTTCACTCTTCTCATTGCTGCTTTAGATATGTCAATGTCTGTGATCATACTATGTGGTATGATGAGGCCTGTAATTTACTTTCAGCAAAGATAGAGGAGGAAGTGGTGAAGGAGGAATATGTTGTGTTAAGAGCTGTAAATGACCCCACTTAGGACTTTATACACCAGGGGTGGTAAGCTAGTATTAGTCAGGGAGTCCATATTCCCTATTGTAGCCACTACAAATGCTTCTATTAGCCATAGCTCAACCAATAACAGAGGCTTTCTTAAGTAGCAAAATGAAGATTAGAAATGGGTTTTTTTGGGGCCAGGCACCGTGGCTCACACCTGTAATCCCAGCACTTTGGGAGACTGAGGCGGGCAGATCATGAGGTCAGGAGTTCCAGAACAGCCTGGCCAACATGATGAAACCCCATCACTACTAAAGATACAAAACATTGGGGCTGGGCGTGGTGGTTCACGCCTGTAATCCTAGCACTTTGGGAGGCCAAGGTGGGTGGATCACCTGAGGTTAGGAGTTCAAGACCAGCCTGGCCATCATGGTGAAAGCCCATCTTAAAAAAAAAAAAAAATAGGGCCGGGCGCGGTGGCTCAAGCCTGTAATCCCAGCACTTTGGGAGGCCGAGGCAGGTGGATCACGAGGTCAAGAGATCGAGACCATCCTGGTCAACATGGTGAAACCCTGTCTCTACTAAAACTACAAAAAATTAGCTGGGCATGGTGGCGCGTGCCTGTAGTCCCAGCTACTCAGGAGGCTGAGGCAGGAGAATTGCCTGAACCCAGGAGGCGGAGGTTGCGGTGAGCCGAGATCGCGCCATTGCACTCCAGCCTGGGTAACAAGAGCAAAACTCCGTCTCAAAAAAAAAAAAAAATAAAAAATAAATAAATAATAATAATAATAAAATAAAAAAAAACATCTGAATAAATGGAGCCATATTCAGGTTATATTCACATTCCTCAGGTAGCCTGGAGAGAACATCCCCTACCTGATGAGGAGCTATTGTTCTGGTGGCCTTTACCCTTCTAGCAGGCACAGTCCTTTTTTTTTTTTTTGTAACCCAGGCTGGAGTGCAATGGCGCGATCTCGGCTCACCGCAACCTCCGCCTCCTGGGTTCAAGCAATTCTCCTGCCTTAGCCTCCCGAATAGCTGGGAGATGGGGTAGAGATGGGGTTTCTCCATGTTGGTCAGGCTGGTCTCGAACTCTTGACCTCAGGCAATCTGCCTCCTAAAGTGCTCAGATTACAGGCGTGTGAGCCACCGCGCCTAGCCGTCCCCTCCCCCCCTTTTTTTTCCTCACATAGGATCTCACTCTGTGGCTCAGGCTGGAGTGCGGTGGCACAATCATAACTTGCTGTAATCTTGATCTCCTGGGCTCAAGAGTTTCCTCCCATCTCAGCCTCCCCAGTAGCGGTGACTACAGGCACATGCCAAGAGGGCCGGCTAGCTTTCCTATTTTCTGTAGAGATGGGGACTCACTATGTTGTCCAGGCTGGTCTCAGACTCTCGGACTCAAGTGATCCTCCCACCTCCACCTCCCAAATTGTTTGGGATTACAGGCATGAGCCACTGCCCGGAGCCCTGGAGTCTTCTAAACACCTCTTTATAAACATACTCGCAGGCAATTCTACATAAATGGAATATTTTTTCTATATCAATTTTTTATTTGTTTTTTTTTATTTTTTTTTTTTTCAGTAGAGACGGGGTTTCAACATTTTGGCCAGGCTGGTCTTGAACTCCTGACCTTGTGATCCACCCACCTCAGCCTCCCAAAGTGCTGGGATTACAGGCGTGAGCCACCGCGCCTGGCTATATCAATTTTTTAAATGCTTATCAGTTTTAGTGGCTTCGTGGGATTCTATTGTACCATAATTTAACTACAGTGCATTTGCCACTCGATTCCCTGGAGAATTGCATTACTGATAGATTTATTCTGCATCTTGTTGGGACTTGCCTTTAAGAATATGAGATATGGTGGCTGAGGTCATCAGTTTTATAGAGTCTAGTTATCGGTTTATTATCAGTTGTCACCTACGTCTCAAAGTATGCTTTGGTTTTGAAATCGCAAAGCTAGACTGTGATGTTCTGCCCAGGAAACAAAATAATGATATTTTTTTCAAACTTACAGAAATTTTTTTTTTTTTTTTTGAGACGGAGTTTTGCTCTGTTGCCCAGGCTGGAGTGAAGTGCCGCGATCTCAGCTCACTGTAACCTCCACTGCCCGGGTTCAAGCGATTCCCCTGCCTCAGCCTCCCGAGTAGCTGGGGCTACAGGCGCCCGCCACCATGCCCGTCTAATTTTTTGTATTTTAGTAGAGACCAGGTTTCACCATGTTGGCCAGAATGGTCTCTATCTCCTGACCTCGTGATCCGCCCCTCGACCTCCCAAAGTGCTTTTATTACAGGCGTGAGCCACCGCGCCCGGCTACTTACAGAAATATTTAAAAGTAATGGATAGAATTTCCCCAATATTGAAATTTACCCTGAGGTATGTTATTAAATTTTTGGCGCCTGCTACCACTGTTTTGTAATCAAATCTAATAAAAATGATATAAGACTTGCACAGATTTTCATAATAAATTATTTAAGACAATATATCAGGATTTCATGATGGTCTGTGCTTTTCAGAAGCTCAGTCATTGGAGATCGGGTTCCATCAGTTGGAAACAGGGAATATTCCTAAGGAAAACTCCCCTCTCTCTCCCAACATCATATCAAGAAAGAAAAATTCGATTCAGCAAACAGAGTTTGTTGAAACATTTATGTAATGAAACCACTAAATGGGGTGGGAGAAAGCAGGATACATTCAATATGAATGAAGTGCCAAGTAAGTGTGCAGCAGTGGGGGGGGGTTCGACGAAGGTGAACAGAGCGGCACCTATCCCGCAGGAGCTCGGGCCAAGTAAACTGTGTTGACAACTCTGGTGGAGGGGCAGGACTCGGGGCAGGTGCCCGAGTACGAAACCTCAAATTCTAAGAGCCAATACACCTTCAGTCTGGAAAGTCGCGAAGTATTTTCCCTTATTCCCAAATCATTCGCGCCCAATTCCTAAGAACGGCAACAAAACAAAAACACAAGAATGTGTCCCCGATCGTGCTCCTTCTCAAACATGGGGATATTTCTAAACTTTCCCCGAAGGATCATAACAAGTACCTTCCTATAGCGAGACAACGCCCCCAGAAACCGCAAGCCCAGTGGGTGCAGCACTCTCTCTTTCTCTGAACGCCGCCTTATGTTCCAATCCCGATCCAAGCCTGAGAGCCGTGGCCGCACACCCTGCTGGGACTTGTAGTCCACTCCTGACTCCCATTCCCAATCCGCGCAGACTCACATGGCCTCTATCTGCCCTTCGGTCTTGCAGAAGCCCAGCCCAGTGTTCAATGCTCCCCACCCCCATCTCGCTCCGTCCCCTCGGGGGCCAACCTCCTCCGGTCACGTGTGAAGTCTCGCATGCGGCGATTGGCCCTGGGGGTTCGGGGGCGGGGCGAAAGGCCCGGAGAGGTTCCGTGCCCCTTGTCGGGCCGCTTGTTTGGCTGCTGCCGTCACCTCATGGCGACGCGAGTAGAGGAGGCAGCGCGGGGAAGAGGCGGCGGCGCCGAAGAGGCGATTGAGGTCGGACGGGGCGGACGGCGACGCAGCCCGCGGCAGAAGGTCAGTCAGGGGGACGCCCTCGTTGTTGCCGGGCCCGGGGGATGCTCGGACTCCCTTTTTCGGGGTCCACCTCTTCTCTCTCCCTGGTTACCTTTAGCCGCGGGACGAATATCCGGTTCTCTTCCTTCCCGGGGGTGATGACAGTGGGAGCAGGTGGGGGGGGTGGGACCGCGATAGATGGGGTGGGAAGGGAGAACGGTTGGGGTTTGGCGGCGCGCTGCGGGGATGCCGGGAGGGAGGGCGGGCAGGGGGCGCACCCGGTTCTAAGGGGGAAGAGGTGCAAGGCGGGGGTGCGCCAGGTGTGACAGCCACGTGCGGCCAGCACCACTGGGATCCCGGCGCCAGGCGTTGTATCTCCCAGCCCCCGCCGTCAACGTGCTCCCAGCGCTGAGCGCCGCCGTCCGGGGGCTCGCTGGGGTCCTGGGCTAGCCCTCCTCGCGTCCGGCAGGTGCTCAGGGCGCGCTGCAGGGTGCCCCCGGGCCGCTCAAGCTAGGCTGTTGCGCAGTAAGATAACCGCGCGGGAGCCGGGGTGTGTTTGGCCCCCCTTCTCCCGCTCCCCTGCACTCCCCGCCACTGCGCGGGCGGGCAGACGAGCGAGTGAGCGTCGCAGGGCCGGTGCGAGCGGGGCGCTCGGTCCCCAGGACCTAGACTCCGGGGCTCCGAGGGCTTGGCTGCACGTGGGGCTGGGGATGGATGGGGAGGCGATGTTGGAGGACCTCGGTCCTGCAGAGTTGGGATATCGCGTCATCCCAGCCCTATTTACCACCATCACCTTCTTTTTCTCTTTCTTTCGTTTATTATTAGTTTTTTAAATTTGATGAGCGGAAACTTGAACGCCTTCCCGACCCTGGCCTTGGGTCTTTCTTAATCTGGGAAACAGGCCGGACTGTTCCCCTTGCCTTACTTGACTCATGTCAAGGAGTTTTCAGTCCTTCCTTAGGTATAGGAAAATTGAGACCTCTTTCAGAATGGGAGAATTCCACTTGTTCTGGAGCTCAGTGGGTGGAGTTTGAAAAAGATTGCACAACGAATGGGGTACAGGGCCCTGGAATGGATAACTGCGGGGACTGAGGCTGGGAAGGTGGGAACCCCATCTCTTTTTTTTCTTTTTCCTTGCAGGTGAACATACTGAAACGTTCAACTTGTTGGATGTCTTGCTTGATCACCGGGGGCTATTTAATATTACTTAATTATGTGTTTGAACACATTTAAAAACAACTCATATATGAAATTACGAAATAATATTTTTCTAATGCAGTTCATAAACTTCAAAAGGGAGAACAAAGGTCCAGTTTACATCTGAGCAGAGTGTTAAGAATTAGCTTTTGGGGGCCTGTTTCTAAGGTCAGGTATTTTCATGTTTCTGTATGAGAGTGTTACTACTTCTCAATTACCTCTCTTTCTCTCTCCCTCTCTTTGTGTTTTAAAAGAAAGATCCAGTGCTTGCAGGACTGAAAAAGAAGCTGTAGACCAACGTACTGTAAGGGATTCAACACCGTCACTTTGGACACTTTATTTATTCCCTGAGCGTGGGGTGCCAATCTCACCAGTGTTTGATTTCATAGATTCCCCAGGGGAGGAGGACTCCAATAAAAAGCCACTGCAATTGAGGATATAAGTTCTCTTTTATGACGCTGGGATAAGGACAAAAAGTCGTTGGATTAGGAACTGAGGTTTAATCAACTAGCATTTTTTTTTTTTTTTTTTTTTTGAGACAGAGTTTCGGCCTGTCGTCAGGCGGCAGGCTGGAGTGCACTGGCGCAATCTTGGCTCACTGCAATCTCCGCCTCCTGGGTTCAAGCAATTCTCCTGCCTCAGCCTCCCGAGTAGCTGGGATTACAGGTGTGCACCACCACGCCCAGCTAATTTTTGTATTTCTTAGTAGAGAGGGGGTTTCACCATGTTGGCCAGGATGGTCTTGATCTCTTGACCTCGTGATCTGCCCGCCTCGGCCTCCCAAAGTGCTGGGATTACAGGTGTAAGCTACTGCGCCCGGCTCCCTTTTGATTTTTAAGAGTGACGGGATTCAAATACATGGCAAAATATTAGTCTTTGAATTTTCATTTAATACACTGAGGGAATATCTTGTGTTTGCAAAAATCACTTTTAAGCCAGCTATGGTGGCATGCATCTGTAATACCACCTAGTCGGGAAGCTGAAGCAGAAGGCTAGCTAGGGAGACCCTGTTTCTTTCTCTTAAAAAATTTTTTTTTTTTTTTTTTTTTTTTTGTTTTTCACTCTTGTTACCTAGGCTGTAGTGCAATGGCGCGATCTCGGCTCACTGCAACCTCTGCCTCCTGGGTTCAGGCAATTCTCCTGCCTCAACCTCCTGAGTAGCTGGGATTACAGGCACGCGCCACCATGCCCAGCTAATGTTTTGTATTTTTAGTAGAGACGGGGTTTCACCATGTTGACCAGGATGGTCTCAATCTCTTGACCTCATGATCCACCCGCCTCGGCCTCCCAAAGTGCTGGGATTACAGGCTTGAGCCACCGCGCCCGGCCAAAAAATTTTTTTTTTTATTTGAGACAGAGTTTCGCTCTGTTACCCAGGCTGGAGTGCAGTGATGCGATCTTGGTTCACTGCATCTTCCACCTCCTGGGTTCCAGTGATCCTTGTGCCTCAGCCTCCTGAGTAGCTGGGATTACAGGCGTGCACTAGCACACCCAGCTAATTTTTGTATTTTTAGTAAAGATGGGATTTCACCATGTTGGCCAGGCTGGTCTTGAACTCCTGGCCTCAAGTAAGCCATCTACCTCGGCCTTCCAAAGTGGCGGCATTACCGGCATGAGCCACTGCAACTGGCCAAAAAATTTTTTCTATTATTTTTTTTTTATTATTATTATTTTTTAAGACGGGGTTTCACCATGTTGGTCAGGCTGGTCTTGAACTCCCAACCTCAGGTGATCTGCCTGCCTTGGCCTCCAAAGTGCTTGGATTACAGGTGCGAGCCACCATGCCCGGCCTACAAAAATTTCCTAAAAAATCACTTTGACATTACTTCCCTATGTTCCTTAATTTTTAAAATTTCCTTCAGGTCACTGACTTGAAGAAATATTCCTTAATTCTAACTTAACCTCTACCCTTTTTTTCAGGAAGCAGAAATGATGTTTAATTAATTGAGTTTTTTGAAAATATTGAAAGAATTAAAAGTGACTGTTTTGTCATTATTTAGTTACATTATGGGACCTCAAGTGAGGAACAACTGAAGATGGGCTTTTTTGGTTCCTGGTTGCTTTAACCATCTGCCTAGTCACTCGTGTGTGACCTGCTCAGTTAATTGTGGCGTTGTTTCACAACTACATCCATTTGAATGGTCTCTTGAGATAACCTTTTGCTTCTAAAGGTAACGTCACAGTACATTACTAAGGGTCTCTTGAGAAATTGTCTAAAACTCTACTGAAACAGTAGCTGCTAGTGACATGTAGCTAAATTTGTTAACTGAAGTTAAAATTAAAAATTCTTAGGCCGGGCGCAGTGGCTCACGCCTGTAATCCCAGCACTTTGGGAGGCCGAGGCGGGTGGATCACGAGGTCAAGAGATCGAGACCATCCTGGTCAGCATGGTGAAACCCCGTCTCTACTAAAAATACAAAAAATCAGCTGGGCATGGTGCCGCGTGCCTGTAATCCCAGCTACTCGGGAGGCTGAGGCAGGAGAATTGCCTGAACCCAGGAGGCGGAGGTTGCGGTGAGCCGAGATCGCGCCATTGCCCTCCAGCCTGGGTAACAAGAGCGAAACTCCGTCTCAAAAAAAAAAAAAAAAAAAAATTAAAAATTATTTTCTTCAATCACACTTGCCAAGTTTCAGGTGTTCAGTAGCCATTGTGGCTAGTGGCTACTGTATTAGAGCAGATCTAGAATATTTCCATCATTGAATAAAAATTTTATAGAACAGCATTGGTCTAAAAAGATGAGTACACTGTATCTAGTATGTCAGGCAGTTTTTAGAACATCAGCCTCATTCATTTTACTTCCCATGAATCCCTATGTAGAATTTGCTTTGTACGGTTGATTTTTAAAAAATTAATAGACTTTTTTTGGGAATGGTTTTTAGGTTTACAGAAAAATTGAGCAGAAGAAAGTACAGTTTCCGTATACCCCTTCACATATACCCTTATCCCCCTATTATTTACATCTTGCATTAGTATGATACTTTTGTTAAAATTCATGACCCAATATTGGTACATTATTATTAAGTCCATAGTTTAGGGTTTTCTCTGGTGCTGTATATTCTATGCTTTTTGACAGACGTGTACAGACATGGATCCATGATTATAGTATCACAGAAGAGTTTCACAGTCCTATAAATCTCTTGTACTCTACCTATTCATCCCTCTCTCCCTTTCCCTAGACTACTGGCAACCACAGGTCTTATTTTTATTTTATTTTATTTTATTTATTTTATTTTTTTCTTTTAAAGATGGGGTTTCACCGTATTAGCCAGGATGGTCTCGATCTCCTGATCTTGTGATTTGCCCACCTCGGCCTGCCAAAGTGCTGGGATTATAGGCATGAGCCACCACACCTGGCCTTATTTTGTTTTGTTTATTCATTTTTTTGAGACAGAGTCTCACTCTGTCAGCCAGGCTGGAGTGCAGTGGCGTGATCTTGGTTCACTGCAACCTCTGCTTCCTGAGTTCAAGCGATTCTCCTGTCTCAGCCTCAAAAGTAGCTGGGATTACAGGCGCCCACCACCATGCTCGGCTAATTTTTTTTGCATTTTTAATAGAAATGGGTTTTTTGCCATGTTGGCCAGGATGGTCTCGAGCTCTTGACCTCAGGTGATCTGCCCACCTTGGCCTCCCAAAATGCTGAGATTACAGGCATGAGCCGCCATGCCCGGCCTTATTTTTAAAAATTTTTATCGAGATGGGGGTCCTGCTATGTTGCACAAGCTGGTCTTGAACTCCTAGGCTCGGAGTTCCACTTTGGCTTCCCAAAGTGCTGGGATTATAGGCATGAGCCACCACACACGGCCTGATCTTTTTACTGTCTTGATAGTTTTGCGTTTTCCAGATATCTAAGGTTGATATATTTTTTCTTTACTAGATTTTTGCTTGGGAATGTTAAAAATTGTTTAACTACTATTAAACTAATTTTTAGGTCCATAAACCATGTGGAAGGATAATACAAGGCACCGAGGCCCAAATTAACAAAATCTTGCATTTACATAATGCCCTGTAGTTTTTATGGCACATTTGCACATACATTAACTCTTTCAGCATCAGTCACATGCTGTGGAGAAGGCTGGGCAGCTGTCATTGCCCTCATTTTCTGATGACAAACTGCTCAACAGGGTTAAGTCATTTGCCTAAGGGGTGAAGCTGAGTCTGGAACCCAATACTCTTTCATCTATACTACAGTAATAAGTAGTGTAGTACTCAGTAAATACTATGGATTTTAGAGTCAGGACTCCTGGCTCTCTGCCACCCATAGCTGTGCAACCTTGGGCAAGTTTCTCAATCTTTCTAAGCTTCAGTTGCATCATCTGTAAGGAGGGGATAATGCTCATACCTACCACAGGGGATTACTGTGAAGAAGGAGTTGATAGGATGCATTTAGAATTTTACATGGTTTGGAGGGGAGGACATATGGAAGAGATTCATTTCTCTTGCATTTAGGGTGCTAATTTTATAAATCCACCTTCCAACCTTTGTATTCTCTCCTTCCCAGAATCTCTCCATGATAGACATAACGAGGAGAAATCAGGTCGGGGTTGGGCAAGAGTATGGGGGCAGGAAGAAGCCATTTCATTAATCTTGTTTTTCTCCCCATTTGCCAACTTGATGAACTTCCACTCTTCTGGCACAGAGATTGAGTAATGAGAAATAAAGTGATCTTCTGCTTACAGCATTGTTTTCTAATTGTATCACCAAGCTTTGGTAAATTTCTTTTTTTCTTTAACTGGAATCAAATAGGACAAGCAGTAATGAGAATAGACCAGCATATTCTTCTATTCAGACAACATTTTCATATCATATTATACCATATTTATTTGTTATATTACTGGAACATGTTTTGCTTATTTGTTTTTTTGAGATGGAGTCTTGTTCCATCACCCAGGCAGGAGTGCAATGGCGCAATCTCAGCTCACTGCAACCTCCACTTCCCGGGTTCAAGTGATTCTCCTGCTTCAGCCTCCTGAGTAGCTGGGATTACAGGCATGCACCACCACGCCCTGCTAATGTTTATATTTTTAGCAGAGACGGGGTTTCACCATGTTGGCCAGGCTGGTCTCGAACTCCTGACCTCAAGTGATCCTCCTGCCTTGGCCTCCCAAAGTGCTGGGATTACAGGTATGAGCCACTGCACCCGGCCTGGAAGTTGGTTTATATGTTATTTTGTGTGTTATTTATATTGCTCTTGGCTAGAGAAGTTTTATTTAGGAAGGTATATATCAAATACAAATGACATAAAGTAGTGATTTTGTGGGATTCTTCACAAGACTCACTATAATGGGCTTCTATTAAATAGATATGCTGTTACAATTTTACACTTCTCAGAGTTATGTTTCAAAGGAAAGAAATTTTGAGATCTCAAATTTCATTTGTGTTTCATGCACTGTTAGTCACTTAAGATATAAATACATTGTAATATCTCCTTAACTCTGCAAGGTAGGTGGTATCCCCAGGTATTTAGATAAGGCATCTAAGTCTCAGTCTGAAACAAACTTGTATGAATAATAGAGCTCACAGTTGGTGAAGTTTGCTAGAGTTACGGTATAGTTGTGTAACTGATAGTATGACAAATGTCTTCTAATGCATAGGCAGTTTTTGCTTACCTCGTTAAGTTTAATACCTCAAGAAATATGTTTGCTTCTTCCTCCTCTTCCTGCTGCCCTCCCCCTAATTCCTTTTGTTTGGTTCTAATGTGACCATGAATAACTTTTACTTAATATGATCAATGTGTCAGCATTTATAAAGTATGGGTCAGGCATGGTGGCTCATGCTTGAAATCCCAGTGCTTGGGGAGGCCGAGATGGGAGGACTGCTTATGGCCAAGATTTTGAGACCAGCTTGGGCAACACAAGGAGACCCCTGTCTCTATGAAGAATAAAAAACTTAGCCAGGCACATTGGTATATGCCTGTAGTTCCAGCTACTTGGGAGGCTGAGGTGGAAGGATCAGTTGAGCCTGGGAGGTCAAGGCTGCAGTGAGCCATGATTGGGCCACTGTACTCTAGCCTGGGCAACAGAGTGAGACTGTTTCTAAGAAATAATTAATAAAAATAAAAAGTATAGGCTGGGCACTGTGGCTCACGCCTGTAATCCCAGCACTTTGGGAGGCTAAGCAGGTGGATCACCTGAGGTCAGGAGTTTAAGACCAGCCTGGTCAACATGGTGAAAACCCATCTCTACTAAAAATACAAAAATTAGCTGGCTGTGGTGGTACACGCCTGTAATCCCAGCTACTTGGGAGGCTGACTCAGGAGAATCGCTTGAACCTGGGAGGTGGAGGTTGCAGTGAGCCAAGATCACGCCACTGTACTCCAGCCTGGGCAACAAAGGGAGAGACTCCGTGTCAAAAAAAAAAAAAAAGTATAAAATAGTATACAAATTCAATATAATATTCATCAACATTGAGATGTGACATTTCTAGAAGCGGGTAGAAATAGGTGACTTTTTTTTTTTAATTCAATAATTTTTTTTTTGAGACGGAGTTTTGCTCTTTTTGCCCAGGGTGTAATGCAGTGGTGCGATCTTGGCTCACTGCAACCTCTGCTTCCCAGGTTCAAGTGATTCTCCTGCCTCAGCCTCCCGAGTATCTGGGATTACAGGCATGCACCACCACACCGGGCTAACTTTTGTATTTTTAGTAGAGACGGGTTTCACCATGTTGGTCAGGCTGGTCTTGAACTCCTGACCTTGTGGTCCGCCTGCCTTGGCCTCCCAAAGTGCTGGGATTATAGGCGTGAGCTACTGTGCCCAGTGGTAAGGTGACTTTTAAAATCCATTAAGACCCTGGAAGTATATAAATGTTTTTTGAGATGGAGCATCACCCTTGTTGCCCAGGCTGGAGCGCAGTGGCACAGTCTTGGCTCACTGTAACCTCCGTCTCCCAGGTTCAAGCAATGCTGCTGCCTCAGCCTCCGAGTAGCTGGGATTATAAGCATTTGCCACCACGCCTGGCTAAGTTTTTAATTTTTAGTAGAGATGGGGTTTCTCCATGTTGGTCAGGCTGGTCTTGAACTCCCAACCTCAGGTGATCCACCTACCTTGGCCTCCCAAAGTACTGGGATTACAGACATGAGCCACTGTGTCTGTCAGGAGTATATTTTTATGATAGAATTTACCTCCTAGCTGAATTTCTGTTGGCACTTTTAAATACTTACATTTTATTATTTGAAGGAAAAGATAAAATAACTAGTGGTGTCCTCGGATACTATCAAAATAATTTTTTTTTAATTGTTGGCTCTGAGTACGGATATCAAAATAATTTTGTTAGCCATTTATTGCTTAGGGTGTTGATTTGCATTCTGTGTTGCATTTCCAAAATGTCCCTAGAATGACTTCTGTTATCCCTACTTCCCACCTTATAATCTGTTCTGGTAATATTTACTTGCTACTTTTTTTTTTTTTTTAATTTTTCTTCTTTCCCTACTCTCAAGGTAGAATGGTTTGGCAAGAAAGATATGCCAATAGCTTGGGTGTGCCAGTAGCTTAGAAGCTCATTTCTTTATGGGACTTTTGAATTGCAAAATGGGCCATATTAAAAGTGACAATGAATGCATTTTGTAAAATACCTTTTTTTGTTGTTTGTTTTGTTTTGAGACAGGATCTCCCTCTCTCTCACACAAGCTGGAATGCAGTTACGCTTATTGCAGCCTTGAACTCCTGTTCTCAAGTGATCTGCCTACCTCAGCCTTCCTAGTAGCTAGGACCATAGGTGTGTGCACCACCATGCCTGGCTATTTTTTTTTTTTCTTTTTTTTGAGAGACAGGGTCTTCCTTTGCGCAGGCTGGTCTTAAACTCTTGGGCTCAAGCGTGATCCTCCTGCCTTGACCTCCCAAACTGCTGGGATTATAGGCATGAGCCACTGCACCCAGCCTGTAAAATGTCTTCATTCAAATATTATTATAACAGTTCTGCTATGTGTCAGCAATTTATATCTATTATATCTACTTACAGCTCTTAGAAGGTAGGTACTGTACATCCTAGTTTACAGATAAGGAAACCGAGAGGTTGGCCTCCCCATGCCACATAGGAGATGCCTAGTGGTATATTCAGAGTTTGGGCTCTTTGGGGTTCCTGCTTCTTTGCTGCTGAGATAGGTATTTAGGCTAATACAAGTATCTTTCAGATTACAGATATTTACCGAGTTACAGTTTTTAGAACTAGAACTGATTTTGCAAATCATGGCATCCAGCACCCTATATTTTTATAAAAGAATAGTTTACTTTTATAAAAGAAATAGTCACAGAAGTTAAATGCAAAATTTAATGCAGTCATTCTCTTATTAAAAGGTAAATGATGGCCGGGCGCGGTGGCTCACGCCTGTAATCCTAGCACTTTGGAAGGCTGAGGTGGGTGGATCACCTGAGGTCAGGAGTTCAAGACCAGCCTGGCCATGATGGCGAAATCCCATCTTTTAAAAATAAATAAATAAATAAATAAATAAAAGGTAAATGATGTACACAGTCTAATATAGATGTTACTGGCCAGTCACGGTGGCTCACGCCTGTAATCCCAGCAGTTTAGGAGGCCGAGGCAGGCGGATCACCTGAGTTCTGGGAGTTCAAGACCAGCCTGGCAAACATGGTGAAACCCTGTCTCTACTAAAAGTACAAAAATTGGCTGGGCGTGGTAGTAGGCACCTGTAATCCCAGCTACTCGGGGGCTAAGGCAGGAGAATTGCTTGAACCTGGGAGGCGGGGGTTGCAGTGAGCTGAGGTTGTACCACTATACTCCAGCCTGGGCAACAAGAGTGAGACTCTGTCTCAAAAAAAAATATGTATATATATAGAGGTTACCAGTAAATGTACAGTATTAGCACTTATACTGCTAGGTTATGAGACTAAAGAAGCTGTGTCCAAAGTAGACCTTTCCCAGATCCTTTTGCTCATTCTTGGCTTCTTCACCAGTGGGGGAGATCAGGTTCCCTCATCCCTTAGTTTGGGGAGATCAGGTTCCCTCATCCCTTAGTTTAGTACTAATCTGCCCCTCTTTTCTTGTCATTCACGCTATTAATGGTTCCGTGTGTTCTTTGTGCTCTTACATGCTGTGACAGTTACTCTGGATCCTTTAGCTGCCTGCCTCCAGGTGGTAGTTAGGACAACTCCTAGAACTTACTCTGCCTCCAATTTATGATCCCTCCTCAACTCTATCATTTCTCTGGCTTCATTTATTTATTTTTTTGGGGGTAACAGTTTTATTAAATAATTCACATGCCGTATAATTTACCCGTTTATAGTGTATAATTAAATTTATTTTTTTTTGAGACAGAGTTTCCCTCTTGTTACCCAAACTGGAGTGCAATGGTGCAGTCTTGGCTCACTGCAACCTCTGCCTCCCGGGTTCAAGCAATTCTACCTCTGCCTTTTGAGTAGTTGGGATTACAGGTGCATGCCACCACCCCTGGCTAATTTTTTGTATTTTTAGTAGAAACGGAGTTTCACCATGTTAGCCAGGCTGGTCTCGAACTCCTGACTTCAGGTGATCCGCCTGCCTCGGCCTCACAAAGTGCTGGGATTACAGGCTGGGCCACTGTGCCTGGCCTCAATTTTTTACAGTATATAGAGTTGTGTGACCATCACTACACTTGTTTATTTTTTATTAGAGACAGAGTTTTACCATGTTGTCCAGGCTGGTCTCAAACTCCTGGGCTCAAGGGATCCTCCTGCCTAGGCCTCTCTCTCAAGGTGCTGGGATTACAGGCGTGAGCCACTGTGCCTGGCCTCACTTGTTTATTTTTAACATAACCTGGGAGGAGCATGTTCTTTAGAGAGTATGCTGTTTATAGAGAAAGGCAAGAATTCAGTCTCTGCTTTCCATGTTGTAGGCTGTGGACATGGTAATTGAATTACCTTATCACTGAGGCTATTTATCATACCTACCTATAAGATAGTTCTGAGAATTAAATGATGAAATAGTCTATCAGATACTGTTACAGAGGCTTCAGAATGAGCCAGGGCAATGAAGGTCAAGGGAAAGTGTTTATACTGGTTGTCCCTCACCACCCATTTGGATTACACTGATTGGCACACCTGTCACTTAACAAAAAGAGGGAAAGATACCTGTTAGATATAGTCGAATAAGAAGGAAGTGGCGCTCTTCTCCCTGTTCCCTTCCCTGGTCCCAGGGCATATTCCCTAGAGGTGGATCTGTCTGCTTATTACTGCCAAGGTGTGGACTCCTTTCTGGTCATGGTTTGACAGAACTCTCTATTCCTGCTCCCACCACAACCAGGACAGTAGTTCTCAAACTTTGGTTTGGGGATCTTTTTGTACACTTAAACATTATTCACAGTCCCAAGGAACTTTTGTTCATGTGGACTTTACCTAATAATATTTACCATATTAGAAATTAAATAAAAAATGTAACATTATTAATTCACTTAAAACATGTAATGAGGCAGGGTGTGGTGGCTCATGCTCCCAGCACTTTGGGAGACTGAGGTGGGTGGATCATCTGAGGTCAGGAGTTTGAGACCAGCTTGGCCAACATGATGAAAGCCCGTCTCTACTAAAAATATAAAAATTAACTGGGCATGCTGGCGGGCACCTGTAATCCCAGCTACTTGGGAGGCTGAGGCAGGAGAATCACTTGAACTCGAGAGGTAGAGGTTGCAGTGAGCCAAGATTGCACCCTTGCACTCCATCCACCATGGGCAACACAGCAAGATTCCATCTCAAAAAAAAGATGTACTCTAGTTATCTATTGCTGTGTAACAGATCACTCCAAAACTTGCTGACATGAAACGTTTGTGATATCACAGTTTCGGGGGTTTAGGAATCTGGGTGTGGCTTAGCCAAGTCCTTTGCTTTAGGGTCTCTCAAGGGCTGCAGTAACCTGAAGGCTTGACTGGGAAGGATCCACTTTGGAGCTCACTCTTGTGGCTGTTGGCAGGATTCAGTTCCTCATGGGCTGTTGGACTGAGGTCTCAGTTCCTCATGAGCAGTTGGCCGGAGGCCTTCCTTGGTTCCTTGCCAAATGGGTCTTTCTGTAAGCGTCTCACAACATGGCAGCTGCTTCATCAGGGTGAGCAAGAGAGAGTGCCAGCATGAAAGAGAAGGAAGTTGCAGTCTTTTGTATCGTAATCATAGACATGACGTCTTCTCACTTTTGATGAATTCTCTCTTCATTAGAAACCAGTCACTAGGGCCGGGCGTAGTGGCTCACGCCTGTAATCCAAACACTTTGGAGGCCAAGGTGGGTGGATCACCTGAGGTCGGGAGTTCAAGACCAGCCTGACCAACATGGTGAAAGCCCGTCTCGTTAAAAAAAAAAAAACAAAAAAAAACCAGTCACTAGGTTCAACCCACACTCAAGGGGAGGGGACCATTGGGGGCCATGGCAGAAGCTGCCTATGACACATGTTAACGTAAGTAACATTAAAAAAAAAAAATAGCCAGGTACGGTGGCTCATGCCTGTAATCCCAGCACTTTGGGAGGCCAAGTCAGGCGTATCATCTGAGGTTGGGAGTTCGAGACCAGCCTGACCAATGTGGAGAAACCCCGTCTACTAAAAATACAAAAAATTAGCCGTGTGTGGTGGTGCATGCCTGTAATCCCAGCTACTCAGGAGACAAAGGCAGGAGAATTGCCTGAACCCAGGAGGCAGAGGTTGCCATGAGCCGAGATCGTGCCATTGCACTCCAGCCTGGGCAACAAGAGTGAAACTCCGTCTCAATTAATTAATTAATTAATAAGCAAGCTGATTTTCCAAAATAAAAGCGGGAAGAGTAGCATTCTTTTATGTTTTTGCAGATCTCTTTAATGAATGGCTTAATAGATGACATCTGCTTCTGCATTCATGCCATTTCAGTCTAAGTATATGAAGAGAATGTGGCCTCACACATGTATGTAGTTGGAACAGGGAGGAGTATTGTAATAGTCTTTGTGAATAATTGTGGAAATCCTTTGATTCTCTTGGTCTGTGTTGCATGTCAAATAGGTCTCTTTTCCCCATGCATCATTTTGTAATACCATCCAGTAGTCATTTGGAAAATACTGGTTAACAGAATTGTGTTCATCTTCCAAATGTTGATACATTTGGTGTACTATATCAAATCACATTAGTGTATTATATCAAAATCACCACTGATCTCATCAGAAAAGTCTTTTTAAGAATTGGGAGGCCGGGCGCGGTGGCTCAAGCCTGTAATCCCAGCACTTTGGGAGGCCGAGGCGGGTGGATCACGAGGTCAAGAGATGGAGACCATCCTGGTCAACACGGTGAAACCCCGTCTCTACTAAAAATACAAAAAAATTAGCTGGGCATGGTGGCGCGTGCCTGTAATCCCAGCTACTCAGGAGGCTGAGGCAGGAGAATTGCCTGAACCCAGGAGGCGGAGGTTGCGGTGAGCCGAGATCGCGCCATTGCACTCCAGCCTGGGTAACAAGAGCGAAACTCCGTCTCAAAAAAAAAAAAAAAAAGCTCAAATTTTATTATTGACAACAAGTACTATTGTTTGCTTGCCTTGAAGTGACAGGCTCTCTTCGTATATTTTGGAGAAAATGTTTGCCAAACACCCAAGACTGAACAAACAACCGTAGTTTGTCGTTTTAAGAAATGTTCCAGGGAAAGAGCAGCAAGTTGAGTTCATAATTCAAACAGCTGCACTTGTGCTTTTTTTGAAGACCACCAGCGTACTGTGGTGTACAGCAAATTTTTTTTTTTTTTTTTCCTTTAGGGACAGAGTATTGCTCTGTCGTTCAGGCTGGAGTGCAGTGGCATGATCATAGCTCACTACAGCCTTGAACTCCTGGGTTCAGGCAATTCTCCTGCCTCAGCCTCCTGAGTAGCTGGGATTACAGGCATGCGCCACCATGCTCAGCTAATTTTTTGTAGTTTTAGTAGAGACGGGGTTTCACCGTGTTGACCAGGATGGTCTCGATCTCTTGACCTCGTGATCCACCCGCCTCTGCCTCCCAAAGTGCTGGGATTACAGGCTTGAGCCACCGCACCCGGCCGCCTAGTTTCTTGAGCTATACAATCGGGTGATGTTCTTACTATCTTAGAATTGTAAGGCTGAACTAAGTAGTGTATTTGAAATGTCAGGCACTTAGTAATGTTAGTTTTTTTTTTTTTTTTCCTTCCTTTTTTCACTCAGAACTTAGCCTTATATGTATTCTGTTAGCCCTCTTATATAGTCCATTTATCTCACATAGTAAGCTTAGATACTGGCCATCTAATTCCACTTGGGAATAGTTAATTATCCACCACTGAATCTTTTTTTTTTTCTTTTTTTTGAGACAGAGTCTTGCTCTGTCGCTCAGTCTGCAGTGCAATGGCATGATCTTGGCTCACTGCAACCTCCTGGATTCAAGCGATTCTCCTGCCTCAGCCTCCTGAGTAGCTGGGATTACAGGCATCCACCACTATGCCCGACTAATTTTTTTTTTTTTTTTTTTAAGATGGAGTCTTGCCCTGTTGCCTAGGCTGGAGTATAGTGTCATCATCTCGGTCCACTGCAACCTCTGCCTCCCAAGTTCAAGCAATTCTCCTGTCTCAGCCTCCCGAGTAGCTAGGATTATAAGCTTGAAGGAGGCCACGATGCTACTTTCTTTGGTTGTCCCAAATGCGGATTCATTGGACACACGCTACTTCTACCATGCAGCCTGTTTTACCTAACGAAATTCTGTCCACATTGCCTGACAGATGTGGCACAGATCTTTAAGAGCTCTCTGGAACCATTAGAGATCTTGGGGACTTCCCAGTCTGTGGATTACAGTGTTGATGGTTGTCACTCTCATGACATCATAGATGACATCAACAATAGTGCAGTGGAATGCCCAGCTATTTAAGAAGTACAAAGGAGGCCGGGTGTGGTGGCACATACCTGTAATCCCAGCTATTTGGGAGGCTGAGGCAGGAGAATCGCTTGAACCCGGGAATTGGAGGTTGCAGTGAGCTGAGATTGTGCCACTGCACCCAGCCTGGGCAACAAGAGTGAAACTCCATCTCAAAAAAAAAAAAAAAAAATACACAAAGGAAAATATTCCAGTAAAGGATCATTTGACAGCCAAAAAATAAATTAAGGCAGAGCCAATATAAAAAGAAAAATTAAGTCTTCATTTCCAACATCTAGGCCTACAATCCAAACAAAGGTAATTATGGTGAACAATTTTGGGGATATCCTTGTAGGAAAATTGTGTCCATATATTGGCTTATACAATAAATGGATATTTTAAATTTATGCTGATGTATTCATCCTGTACTGGCCATTTGCCTTTTTTCCTATCTAATTATACTATGTCGACATACAGTCTATTTTATTCCTTTTATGGCTGCATAGTTTTACCTTGTGCGGATGACCATTGTTTAACCAGTTCCCTATTGGTGGACATTTAGGTGGTTTTCTGGTTTGGTAAGTAACCTTTTATACTTGAGTGAGAATATTTGGAATAAACGCCAAGTGGTAGAATTGCTGGGTGAAAGTGATGTGTGTTGAGACTCAGGCGTTGGTAGAGCTTGCTAAAGTACCTCTACAAACCCACTCAACCAATTTAGACCCCCACCCCCTGCCACGAGTATGCTGAGTGACCTGTTTGCCCACACCAAGGTTTTTTGTTCTTTCTTCCTTTAAAATGTGGTAAGTAAAAGATGGTACCTTGCTTTGCTTTGCATTTTTATTTGTATATTGGGCATTTTTAGTTCTTTAATTGTGGTCTGCTTGTTCACAACCCTTGAAAATTGGGTCTCTGGCTCATTTGTAAGGGCTTCCTGCAGTCTTTTTTTTTTCCCCCAGTCAAATTCTTCAATATTGACAGTCTTTTGGTTCACCTGAAAGTTTTTAGTTTTTAAAAATTTGTTGTAGATTTAGGGGATACAAGTACAGTTTCGTTACGTGGATACATTATGTAGTGAAGTCTGGGCTTTTAGTGTAACCATCGCTGGAATAGTATAAGTTGGACCTAATAGTTAATTTCTCATACGTCACTGTTTGTTATCCCCCCACCCCAGGAATTCCAAAGATTTTAATTATTTAGTAAACTAATCTCTAGTCACCGCCACCCCCCTCCTTTTTTTTTTTTTTTTTTTTTTTTTGAGACAGAGCCTGGCTGTTGCCCAGGCTAGAGTGCGTGCAATCATAGCTCGCTGATCTTCCAAACTCAAGTGATCCTCCCACCTCAGCCTCCCGAGTAGCTGGGACACAGATGTGTGCCATCACACGTGGCTCGTTTTTTTGTTTTTAGTAGAGACAGGTCTTACTATATTACACAGGCTAGTCTTGAACTCCTGAGTTCAAGCAGTCCTCCTGCCTCGGCCTTCCGTGGTGTTGGGATTACAGGCGTGAGCCACTGCACCTCCCCCCAACCCCCTTTTTAAAAATAGCTTCTGGGTTTTTTGCTTTTCTTTGAAACACCTTGGCTACTCTGAGCTACTGAGATAGCCCTGCTCTGTCTATGGAGCAGTCATTCTGCTGTATATAATTTCATAAAAATAAAAACAACAACAACAAAAGAAAGGCCTTTTCCATGCCAAGGTTATGGAAAAAAATTTATTTAGGATTTCTTCAAGCTCTTTGTTGTTTTCATTTTTCATGTTTCAGTCTTGATATATCTGGAGGGGTAAGACAGGATACTCCTTTGTTCCCTCATATGATTTGAGAGATACCATAAATTGTTTATTTCCTTTACCAATTTGAAATGACACCACTTTTAATGTAAATTCCCATGTATGGGTCTGTGTGGTCTGTTTTTAAAGACAGTGCTATATAGTTTAGGAAGTCTCTGACAAGTATTTCATCCCTAAAATTTAAATAAGATCTCACCGTTGCCTTCCACACTCTCTCATGGAAGCCTGTCTTCTCCTAAACTCCATCTCTCTCTATTCCCTAACGCTCTCCTGGAAGCCGCTTTCCTCTCCTGGATTCATTCTTTCTGGATTCTCTAACTCAGTGTAAGAGTTAGCTGTTTCTTTCTCTCTCCTTCTCCTGTTTCACTGTCTCTCTAAATAAATCACTTCCTACAAAAAAAAAAAAAAAAAAACCTCACCTTTGGGAGTTTATATTTTAAAACATTGAGAATTTATTATCTTTTTAATTTTTGTTTTATTTTATTTATTTTTTTGAGACAGAGTCTCACTCTGTCGCCCAGGCTGGAGTGCCATGGTACGATCTCTCGGCTCACTGCAACCTCTGCCTCCTGGGTTCAAGTGATTCTTGTGCCGCAGCCTCCTGAGTAACTGGGATTACAGGTGCGTGCCAGCATGTCCAGCTAATTTTTGTATTTTTAGTAGAGATGGAGTTTCACTAGGTTAGGCTGGTCTCGAACTCCTGACCTTGTGATCCACCCGCCTTGGCCTCCCAAAGTGCTGGGATTACAGGCATGAGCCACTGCACCCAGCTGAAAATTTATTATCTTAAAGAATATAGGCATGTTATAGAGACATGTATACTATAATTTAATTATATAATTCACAGTAATAACATTTTATCTGTTAAAGACAAAAACCCTTTCATTTAATTTTATTCCTTTGTTCTAACACAGTAAAACAGACTACTATTTAAGGAGGCATTGAGTTATGTAATACATATTTTAAAGACTTTGATCCAAAATGGTTAAAACGGGAATTTGAGATAAATGATTGATAAGTATTTGCTGTGAGGAAAACTGTGCTATCCAGAATAGTTCTTTGGAAGATTAAAATAGCCTTAGTGTATACACTGTTTTAAATGATGTATACAAAGCTAAAATCATTTATTTTTGTAATTTAGCCACATGAAAATGTAATTTTTATAACAGGTTTGTTTGTAAAATTTTGCATTTGAAAATGTGAAAGCCCCTCAAAATACTAGAAGGGTTGGCCGAGTGGTGGCTCATGCCTGTAATCCCAGCACTTCAGGAGGTTGAGGTGGGCGGATCACCTGAGGTCGGGAGTTCGAGACCAGCCTGACCAACATGGAGAAACCCTTTCTCTACTGAAAACACAAAATTAGCTGGGCATGGTGGCGCATGCTTGTAATTCCAGCTACTCAGGAGGCTGAGGCAGGAGAATCACTTGAACCCAGGAGGCGGAGGTTGCAGTGAACCAAGATTATGCCATTGCACTCCAGCCTGAGCAATAAGAGCAAACTCCTTCTCAAAAAAAAAAAAAAAAAAAAAAAAAAAAAAAAATACTGGGAGGCTTTAGGAGAGAGGTTTATATTTTACAAAACCAAGTAAGGCCAGTAGCTGATGCCCTGAGAGTATGGGGTATCTTTGATATCTTTCACTATTTCCCCATCTATTTCTGCCTCCACTGCACCTCCCAGGGCACTGAGAGTGTGGTTGCACATACACTGTTGTCTGTACAATCCTGGTTGAAATGAACAACTCTTAGGGTAAATTATTAGAAACATAGGGTTGGAAGGATATTTAGAGATATTTTTGTTTATCCTAAAACACAAAATTAAGGCTGGGCATGGTGGCTCACGCCTGTAATTCTAGCACTTTGGGAAGCTGAGGTGGGCTGAAATCAGGAGTTCAAGACCAGCCTGGCCAACATGGTGAAACCCCGTCTCAACTAAAAATACAAAAAATAGCCAAGCGTGATGGCACATGCCTGTAGTCCCAGCTACTCAGGAGGCTGAGGCAGGAGAATTACATGAACTCGGGAGGCGGAGGTTGCAGTGAACGGAGATCACGCCACTGTACTCCAGCCTGGGCAACAGAGCGAGACTCCATCTCAAAAAAAAAAAAACAAAAAACAAAAAACACAAAATGAAAAATAACAAACTAACCCCAGTTCCTTAATTATTTGAAGATATCTCTACCCCCAAATTAGACGTGTCTTACCTCCCTAAATCCCAGAGTTAATCACTGCTAAAAATTCTACATATCCTGATGTTTTTCTAAATGCATATTGGTGTGTCTAGTGTGCTGTGTATTTTTAGACATTTAATTTAGATTTATTTTGTAACTGCGTCAGAGATGCGTTTGACTTTGAACCTGCATTTTCCAAAGCTGATTTATAAAGTGAGGGGAGCAGTGTAATAGAACATCGGTTCTTGAGTTTGGTGGACCTGGTTTTGAATTTTGCCAGCCCCTTTTACTTATTTTAATATGACTTTGATCGAGTTACTTAATCTCATCATGTCTCATTTTCTGTACCTGGAAACAATAAGACCTGTATCTCAGTGAGGCAGGGCAGGTTAAATGGGGTCACTTTGAGAACTTCTTGCACGGTGTCAGCCTGAGGTGTAAAGGTTCTCTTTACTTATTTGATAAGTTCCTCCTAGACTTTCTGGGAATCTGAGGCACGCTAAGGATGTCTGCCTAGAAAAATGCATAAATGTACAGAACCTTTCCCACCTGCTCTCTCTGAAGGTCCATTCTAGCTCTTACTGGCAAGGACTGGGTAATTTGTATCCTTTGCACTGCCTGGCCCTGGTCAAAGGTGTTTGAACTCTTGTGAGCAGGCAGCAGTTGAAATAATTAGGAAGTGCATGTGGGTGTTGGTAGAAGGGAAAGAAACCTACAAAATTTTTTTCCTTTAGGTTTTAATTTCCATGCACTCAGTTTTGAATGTTTCGATCCAAAAAGCTATTACAAGCAGTTGGTGAGTACAGAGTACTTCCTCATGTTCATTTGCAAAAATTTCCATGATAGTTGTTCTTTGCTCCTGCCATTTATTATTGATAAACTGGTGGGGCCCATTTTGAAGGTTTCTGTTGGTCAGTTAGTGAGTCCTCTTAGCTCTAAGTTTTGAGACAGTAGAAGGAAGATTGTGAAATATATCCTTTGACCGGAGGGGAGTGGCTAGGGTGGGGGATTTTTCGTGTTTGAGGCTCTCGTGAACACTTGTAGCACAGTGTTGTGCTTCTCTACAAGGTACACATGCTGCTCACAGGATGCAGATGTAATAGTTTTGTTTCATGATTTTGTTCAGGGAAAGGTTCTAATAGAAATCCATCTGGAAGCTACTCAGTGTTGGTTTCATTTTCATTTGAGATGGGAATTTAAATAAACATTTCCTCCCCTTTCGTTTTTCCTAATAAGGCACTAATATATATTAGAGAGCTCTCTTCATTTTTGTGTTTAAAAAAATGTTAAAGCTCTTGGAAAGGTAACTCATGGCACCTAACTTAAAAGGTGAAGACATGCCTGCTGTCAAAGTCTTGTCCCCACTCACTCATTTTGTCTCCAGTAATGTTTCTTTGTATCCTGCCAGAGACTAGATACACTTCTCTGCTCATAAATTTATACTGCACCCACTCAAGCCCCCACATCATGGCATATGGTATGTGCTACGGGGTATTTTGCTTTTTCCCTTATCAACCTATCCTTAACCAATAATTATATAACTGCCTCACTCTTTGTAACAGATACTACGATACTCAATTAGATGCATGTACAGCCATTTATTCATTCAGTCCATTATTTATCGATATTTAGGATATATTTGATTTTTTTGCTACCATAAATAACCTTATATATTATGTCATTCACAAATGTATTGGTATATCTGTAGGAAAAACTGATAAGAAATGAATTTGCTGGATCAAAACATATGTGACTTGATGTTTTTTCCCCTCTAACATCTTATGAAACTTTTCAAAGATACTGCAAAGCTGATAGTAAATATCCATTTTGCCACCACCTAGAACCTTTGACATTTTACTCTGGTTGCTTTTTCAGTTACCTATCCATTTATCTGTCCCTTCACCCATGAAGCTATCTGTAGTGTGTATGTGCTAAGTTTTAGCAAATGCATGCAGCTCTGTAACTCAAATTCCCATCAAGATACAGAGCATTGCCAACACCCCAAATGTTCCCTTCTGCCTGCCCTCAGTCAGTCCCTTCCCCAGTAGGACTCCTTGGTGGTTAAGTCAGTTTGCTCTGCCATCAGGAATGCTTGAGAATGCTCCACACCCTCTCCAACAGTGTTGTCAAAGTGTTTATTGTGTAAAATGATAACTTACAGTTTTTGTTTTCATTTTTGTTTTGAGACTGAGTCTCGCCCTGTTACCTAGGCTGGAGTGCAGTGGCATGACCTCAGCTCACTGCAACCTCTGCCTCCTGGGTTCAAATGATTCTTGTGCCTCAGCCTCCTGAGTAGCTGGGATTCCAGGTATGTACCACTGCCCAGCTAATTTTTGTATTTTTACAAGAGATGGTGTTTCGCCATGTTGGCCAGGCTGGTCTTAAACTCCTGACCTCAAGTGATCTACCTGGCTCGGCCTCCCAAATTGCTACTGTGCCTGGCCAATAGTGGTATTTTCTATAACTTCTGTATTAATGCTTAGGTTCTTTTCATGGGTTGTTCTCAGCAGCCATTTTTGCCCCTGTATGCTCCCCATCAGTTGGCATTTGAATACCATTTGTGCATAATAAGCTATTGCTACCTAGGACGATGTATATATCAAATACATGAGATTGTAATATGTGTGATAGGAGTTCGAAGGCAGGAGTGTCTGGAAAGACAAATCAGAGAAGTATTAAGTACAAATAGGGAATGATGACATACCATTAGAAGGAAAAGATGAGATGAGGTGTTTGTGCACTATACAGATTAATTTAATATTCTTGTTTATGCCATATGCCACCAGCTATTATTTTGCATTAGGCAGTAGTTTTTTGGCGTTCCTTGAGTCTTTACAATGTCTTTTTGCTATATAATGGTAATAGTAAATGACCTGTATACTTTTAATCTGAAAACAAAAGTAACTTTTAATTAAATCTCTTTATGATGTTTTGAAATAGGTGAATGTGTTATTCCTTTCTTTTTTCTCATTTTTTGAGATGGAGTCTCACTCTGTCCCAGGCTGGAGTGCAGTGGTGCGATTTCAGCTCACTGCAACCTCCGCCTCGTGGGTTCAAGCAATTCTCCTGCCTCAGCCTTTCGAGTAGCTGGGATTACAGGCACATGGCACCATGCCCAGCTAATTTTTGTATTTTTAGTAGAGACAGGGTTTTGCCATGTTGGCCAGGTGGGTCTCAAATTCCTGACCTTGTGATCCGCTGGTCTCGGCCTCCCAAAGTGCTGGGATTACAGGCGTGAGCCATCATCCATGCCCAGCCTTTTTTTTTTGAGACGGAGTTTCACTCTTGTTGCCCAGGCTAGGGTGCAATGGTGCAATCTCAGCTCACCTCAACCTTCGCCTCCTGGGTTCAAGCAATTCTCCTGCCTCAGCCTTCCAAATAGCTGGGATTATGCATGCACCACCACGCTCAGCTAATTTTGTAGTTTTAGTAGAGATGGGGTTTCTCCATGTTGGTTAGGCAGGCTGGTTCAAACTCCTGACCTCAGGTGATCCGCCTACCGCAGTCTCCCAAAGTGCTGGGATTACAGGTGTGAGCCACTGCACCTGGCCCATTGTTCATTTCTTCCAAGTTGAGATAACAAATAAGTCGTCCGAAAAATACATCTGATAAGAGACTTGTAGCTGGTTACATAAAGAACTCTTGCAGTCCAACGATAAAGTAACTAATAACCTAATTAAATGTGGGCAAAAGACCTGGAAAACATTCTCCAAAGGAAGTATACAAATGGCCAATAGGCACATGAAAAGATGCTCAATATTGTTAGTCATTAGGGAGATGCAAATCAAAAACACAGTGCAGTAACATCACACTCAGTAGGATAATAAAAGAAAATCATACGTGTTGGTGAGGATGTGGAGAAATTGGAACCCTCATACACTTCTAGTGGGAATTTTAAATGGTACCAATGGGCTGTGCGTGGTGGCTTATGCCTATAATCCTAGCACCTTGGGAGACTGAAGCAAGAGGATCGCTTGAGCCCAGGAGTTTGAGACCAGCCTGGGCAGCATAGCAAGACCCTCCTTCTAAAAAAAAAAAAAAAAAGCCAGGCTTAGTAATCTCAGCACTTTGGGAGGCTGAGGAGGGAAGATCCTTTGAGTCCAGGAGGTTAAGGCTGCAGTAAGCTTGCATTATGCCATTGCACTCCAGTCTGGGCAACAAAGTGAGACCCCATCTCCAAAAAAAAAAAAGTATAGTTGCTTGGGAAAATAGCCCTACAGTTCCTCAAAGGGTTCAACATAGAGGGGCCACCATATAGCAGTTCCACTCCTAGGTCTGTACCCTGGAGAAATGTCCACGCAAAAAAAATGAGTGCATTAATGTTCATAGCAGAAATAGTCATAAAAGCCAAAAGTTGGAAATAACCTAACTGTCCATCTGATGAATGGATAAATGCAGTGTAGTCTATATGTATAAGGGCTATTATTCAGCCATAAAAAGGAATGGAATTCTGGTACATGCTATAACATGGAGGAACCTTGAAAATTTGCTAAATAAAAATAGACTCGGCTGGGTGCAGTGGCTCATGCCTGTAATCCCAGTACTTTTGGGGCTGAGGTGGGTGGATCACCTGAGGTCAGGAGTTAGTGACCAGCCTGGCCAACATAATGAAACCCCATCTCTACTATAAATGCAAAAAATTAGCTAGGCATGGTGGCAGGTGCCTGTAATCCCAGCTACCCGGGAGGCTGAAGCAGGAGAATCACTTGAACCTGGGAGGGTGGAGGTTGCAGTGAGTGGAGGACCGTGCCATTGCACTCTAGCCTGGGCAACAGAGTGAGATTCTGTCTGAAAAAAATAAATAAGTAAAAAGAAAGTAGGCAGACTTAAAAGACCACGTATAGCTTCATTTATTTGAAGTGTGTCTAGAATAGGCAAATCCATAGAGACAGCAAGTAGATTAGTGGCCTGGTGCTGAAGGTAGTGGAAGGATTATGGGTTGATAGCTAAGGAGTACTGGGTTTCATTTACAGGTGATGAAAGTGTTTAAAGTTGACTGTGGTATGGTTGCACAACTTTGTGAATGCACTAAAAACTACTATAAATTGGGGAATTGTGTGGTATGTGAATTATATCTCAATAAAGGTGTTACAAAATAAATCACTAATGGAACTAGAAAACTAGAAATTAACCAGTCTTATTCCTCAAGTAGTTTTCTTATTAAAATGGATCTTAGGACAGGCCTCAGGGGTTTTCTTGGTGAAAATTATTTATGCTTCCCCTTTTTTCTACAAATTGCATGCTCACTGTATTTTTGATATGGCTTGACATCATGTTTTCTGGGATTGTGTGGGTTTTATTATCATTACATGTCTGGGAAATTCTGTATTAGAGATAAGCAGTCTTCTATTGTCTTTTTTTTTCTTTGAGATGGAGTTTTGCTCTGTCAACCAGGCTGGAATGCAGTGGTGTGAACTCGGTTCACCGCAACCTCCACCCTCCAGGTTCCAGCAATTCTCCCTGCCTCAGCCTCCTTAGTAGTTGGGATTACAAGTGCCCACTACTATGTCTGGCTAATTTTTGTATTTTTAGTAGGGACGGGGTTTCGCAGTGTTGGCCAGGCTGGTCTCGAACTCTTGGCCTCAAACAGTCTGCCCGCCTCAGCCTCCCAAAGTGCTGGGATTACAGGTGTGAGCCACCATGCCTGGCCTGAAAATTATTATTTTTTTTAATTGGGGAAAATGATATTAATAGTATTCATTTTTTCCCTCTGTATTGCTTTTGTGTAAAGGGTCTCTTTATGAATCTGTGTGCCCAATTTGTGCATGACAGTTTAGTATTTGATTAAAGTAGAGGCGAAACTAGCAGTTACATGTGAAATGTAGCCTTGAAATGATCACCGTGCACCTGTTCTAGTAATAATAATTCTGTTATAGTATGTTATTTGGGTATATTGTGAATCCCCTTCTGCCTCAAGAGATGGGGATCTCACTATATTGCCCAGGCTATCCTCAAACTTGCCTTAGCCCCCTAAATAGCTGGGACTGCAGGCATGTGCTGTGATGCCAGGCCATTGTCAATTTTTTTTTTTTTTTTTTTGAGACTGAGTCTTGCTCTGTCACCCAGGCTGGAGTGCAGTGGCGCGATCTCAGCTCACTGCAACCTCTGCCTCCTGGGTTCAAGTGATTGTCCTGCCTCAGCCTCCTGAGTAGCTGGGATTACATGTGCATGCCACCTCATTCTGCTAATTTTTGTATTTTTAGTAGAGATAGGGTTGCACCATGTTGGTCAGGAGGCTGGTCTCAAACTCCTGACCTCATGATTCGCTTGCCTCGGCATCCCAAAGTGCTAGGATTACAGGTGTGAGCCACTGCGCCTGGCCACCATTGTGAATTTCTGGAAGACTTAATATCTATGGGTTACACTTGAGAAACATTGCTCAATAGAATATGATACATATGGATGTGAATTTTAAATATCTTTTCAAATAATTTAAGAGTTTCAGTATTTGTAAGTTTTTTTCTATCTGAATTAGGCTTAGAGTGTGGCATCAAACTATAACTCTGAAGTAGATAACCCATTTCCCTTTAATGTGTTAATTTTTTAAAGAAATCAAAGTTTTACATGCACATTATTTTAAAAGTGTCATGAAAAGCAGCATGTCTCCTCTTAGAGGAATATATTTGTTTTGGTTCCTCATACTTCTTGAATAATGTATAAGTTGCAACTTTAAAAATAAGTTGCAACTTTAAAAATAAACTTTACTGAAGTAAAACATAAATTGAGAAAAGTATACAAATCATAAATGTTTAGGCTTAATGAATTTTCACAAAGTGAATGTGTTACCTCATCTAGACCAAGAAATAAAATACTATGAGCACCCCAGGAGGCCGCACCCCCAATAGTGACCACTATCCTGATTTCTAGCACCATTTATTAGCTTGGCTTGTTTTTTGACTTTATACATAAATTATTTCCTACAGTGGATACTCTTCTGGCACCTTTTTCACAACATAGGTCTGTGAAACTCATCTGCACGGTTGCATCCAACAGTAGTTCATTCTCACTGCTGGGTAGCATGGAATCAACAGTTTATCCATTCTGTTAATGATAGAAATTTGGGTTGATTCCATTTTGGAGCTATTACGAATAGTGCTTTTTTATTCTTGGCCTTTGGATACACATATGTACACACTTGGGCAAAATTCCAGGAGTAGAGTTGACTGGGTTAGAAGGTATCCATATTGCCAAATAGTTTTTCAAAGTGGCCTTGCCAATTTGTTCTTCTGAAAGCACAGTACCGGATTTATCAACATCAGATTTTTTTTTTTTTTTTTTTTTTTTTTTGAGACGGAGTTTCGCTCTTGTTACCCAGGCTGGAGTGCAATGGCGCGATCTCGGCTCACCGCAACCTCCGCCTCCTGGGTTCAGGCAATTCTCCTGCCTCAGCCTCCTGAGTAGCTGGGATTACAGGCACGAGCCACCATGCCCAGCTAATTTTTTGTAGTTTTAGTAGAGACGGGGTTTCACTATGTTGACCAGGATGGTCTCGATCTCTTGACCTCGTGATCCACCCGCCTCGGCCTCCCAAAGTGCTGGGATTACAGGCGTGAGCCACCGCGCCCGGCCAACATTAGATTTTAAAAGATAAGATTTTATTTTCCTTAACCTCTCTATCCCCTTCTACTTTGATATTTTGAGTTCTTCAGTTGCATAAAACAATTGTAACTGAAAATCACAAATATTTGCTCTCCCATGAATTTTTGAAAGTCCATTTGTGATAAGAGTACACCTGCTAAACACCTCCTCCCACAACTGTGTTATTCAGAAAAGAAAGAGGTCCTCTTTTATTCAGAGAGTAAATGCACAGAATTTAAATTTGTGCCACATCATGACCAGGTAGTGTTCACAAGCGAAAAAAACTCAAATAGGATTAACAATGTGATAGAAGACAGAGTAAGGTAAAATTACTGATATAAGAATAACATACTGGAAGAAAGGCATCTTTACCATGTGTATAATCTGTATTAGGGCAGGGATAGCTGCTTAAAATATCAGTCTCAAAATTTCCATGGCTTACTTAGCATGAGAGAAGTTTATTTCTTGTTCACCTAATAGTCCAGTGTAGGTTTTCTTTGTAAGTAGGGTGGCTTTCCTGTATGTACATAGGATATGGAGGTCCAGGCTGCATTTATCCTCTGGCTCTGCCGTCCCTTAGGATCTTGGAGATGTCTGCATTTTGCCAGAGTGGGAGAGAAATGGTGGAGAAATAACTTGTGCTTCTACGAATAAAAGTCTTCTTACAGAAAGGACAGTTGTGGCCTCTGCTTACATTCAGTTGGTGGGAACTTCACGTGGAAGTCACCCCTAGGTGTAAGTGGGCTGGGGAGTATAGTCCCTGGCTGAGCACTTGTCCTATAGTGCCAAGTCCACAGGAACTTGAGGGAGCATGGGGTTTTGATGGATAGCTAGCTAGCCATGTCTGCTGTACTGTCTCCTTGAGGATAAGATCAGAATAATTAATATTCATTAAGTGGGGACAGTTTTGCTTCTGTTAAGGTGCAAATTATGTTAAGTGGTGAATTTTCATATGGAAATTAGTTTAGACCTAAAACTAAATGGCTTTCTTGCCTCCTTTGGTACTGCATAGTTGTGTGATTCATTTTAATTTCCTTATACTTTATAGTTAGGTCACCTCTCAGTGAAACCTAGAAACTACCATATTTATATCAATTTTGCAAATCACTAAGAAAGAAAATACTCAGGCTATGATGTGCCATTGGTTGTAAACATTGTTTACGTTTGATTTAACACCTTCTCCATCTTTTTTCTCCTTCTCCTTTCCTCTAGTTTGAAATTGGCACAATGGAAGAAGCTGGAATTTGTGGGCTAGGGGTAAAGGCAGATATGTTGTGTAACTCTCAATCAAATGATATTCTTCAACATCAAGACTCAAATTGTGGCGGCACAAGTAACAAGCATTCATTGGAAGAGGATGAAGGCAGTGACTTTATAACAGAGAACAGGAATTTGGTGAGCCCAGCGTACTGCAAAGAAGAGTTGAGAGAGGAAATCCCTGGTGGAGAAGCTCGAACAGATCCCCCTGATGGTCAGCAAGACTCGGAGTGCAACAGGAACAAAGAAAAAACCTTAGGTAATAATCTGTTCAGTGGTTGGACAATTCACATGCTAATCATTTTTCTTATGTTTTCTGCAGCCCAGATGATTTTGATCACAGCCACTTTAGAGATGCTTAGCCAACACACCTGGTGTCTCTCGTGAGGTCAGTCCATGTGTCTGCTGCAGTTATGTGCAGGAGGCGAAAACAGCAGAGAGGATGCTTAGTTTTTGTTTTCTAAATAATCAAGAATTGGCTAATTTTTAAAATTTTTTGTAGAGGCAGGGTCTCACTGTGTTGCCCAGGCTGGTCTCAATCTCCTAAACTCAAGCAGTCCTCTCCTGCCTCGACCTCCCAAAGTGCTGAGATTTCAGGTGTGAGCCACCATTCCTGGCCACACTACAGTTATTTCTTATCATATTCAGTAATCATGTTTAATCGTCTCTTAAAGGGCTTGGGTTAAATGAGAGAAGATTTCATTAATAAAATTTTATGTGAGTAGAAAAGCATTCCTTTTTGAAGTCAGCCTTTTTCCCCCATAGCGGTCTGTATGTCTGAGTTATTTTAAGATACATATTTTTATGCAATATCTTACATATAAGAATGAATATTTAAAAAATTAAAATGGTACCTGTTAAGCTGGTACCCAGCTTAAGAAATAAAAGATTACCCTTTATTTTGAAATGCCATTTGTCCCCTCCTATCTCAGCCCCTCTTTGCCAGAGTCCTTACAGTATTGTTAAGGTCTTTTTCCCATGGGAAGAGCTATCTTGTCATCCTTTAGTTAGTTAACCTTAGTTAACACATGGAATATACTTAGTAAAGCAAAAGTTTTTTTTTTTTTTTTTTTTTTTTTTTTTGAGACGGAGTTTTGCTCTTGTTACCCAGGCTGGAGTGCAATGGCGCGATCTCGGCTCACCGCAACCTCCGCCTCCTGGGTTCAGGCAATTCTCCTGCCTCAGCCTCCTGAGTAGCTGGGATTACAGGCACGCGCCACCATGCCCAGCTAATTTTTTGCATTTTTAGTAGAGACGGGGTTTCACCATGTTGACCAGGATGGTCTCGATCTCTTGACCTCGTGATCCACCCGCCTCGGCCTCCCAAAGTGCTGGGATTACAGGCTTGAGCCACCGCGCCCGGCCAGCATAAGTTTTTTAATTGTTCCTAGGAAAAGATAAATTCACCTGTGATTATGTGTGTCTTAGGCAAAGTGTAGTACCAACTGAAACTCCCTTTGAACTTGCTTCTATATTTGAACTTGATTAGGAGGAAGCGTTTAAAAATATTCTCTGCCCTTTGTAACTTGCCCTTTGTTTTAACTTGGACATCAGTGATTAGGCAAGGCAATTTTTTTTTTTTTTTTTGAGACGGAGTCTCGCTCCCTTGGGCTGGAGTGCAGTGGCGCAATCTCTGCTCACTGCAACTTCTGCCTTCCAGATTCAAGTGATTCTTTTGCCTCAGCCTCCCGAGTAGCTGGGGCTACAGGTGTGCGCCACCACACCCAGCTAATTTTTTTTTGTATTTTTAGTAGAGACAGGTTTCACCATGTTGGCCAGGATGGTCTCAATCTCTTGACCTCATGATCCGCCCCCCTCGGCCTCCCAAAGTGCTGGGATTACAGGCGTGAGCCACCGTGCCTGGCCTAGGCAAGGAAATTTTTAAGCCTTTAACAAGTGTTCTTATATATAGCTAGCAGCATTAGTGAGTAAGTGAAGAAATTTGGGGTGGGGACGGGGAGGGGAGAGAGGCCTGCTAATCCAGAATTTAAAAATTGTCTTCTTTATTGAACTGGTAAATCTCTTACTTCTAATTATAGGTGTAAATTAGTTTACTCTGAATGTCAGAGCACAGGAATCGTTAGTAGAATTTGCAGGTTAGATTTCATCTCATTCTTCTGGGACTTAATTTCTTTTCTTGTTAATCATCAGGAAAAGAAGTTTTATTACTGATGCAAGCCCTAAACACCCTTTCAACCCCAGAGGAGAAGCTGGCAGCCCTCTGTAAGAAATATGCTGATCTTGTGAGTATTAAATCAAGGATGTGAGAGCCATATAAAATATAGTGAAATGGGTATGTGCTTGATAAGTTTCTTAAAGTACAATTTTGATATGGCCTTTAATGTAAAATTCTATCTTATTCCCAAATTGAAAAAGAGAATCTGGTTTGTTGGGGCTGTTTTTGGTTGTTGCTGATGTTGGGGCTTTTTGTTGGTCATATAATTTCATTTTATGAGGTAATATATAGGGAACATTATAATGCTAAGATGTGGCATAGATTTTCTAAAACTCAGTTTTAGAGTATAAATCAGCCTTTCCATTGCTATGTTGTGATGCCTTAGGTGCCACTCAGTTGGGGTGTAGTGGTTCCTGTCTTAAACTTTTACTAAGGGAATTCTAGAGATCAAGGATCTAACTGTTCTGATAGAAATTGTGAGTTTGATGAAATTGTCTGTTGAAACAATACTGTGTCTCAGAAATACTTACTTAGCATCTACCATGTGTCAGGCATTCTTTTTTCCATCTTCCAAAGACATTGACCTCATCAAAGAGTTTCTTCTCAGCTATATTATTTCATGTAGCATTAATTCTCTTTGGAATTATGAAGGCAGTTTCAACTTGGAACCCCTGTCATCCTATTTGAATTGAAGAATGGGAAAGTCATAGAACCCTTTGAAGAAATGGTTGTGGGAAACTTTCTAATCTAAATGCTAAAATTATTGCCTTTTGTGAAATACTTAGGGGAATTATGCTGTACAATTTTTATGCATCTTCATCTGTTACAACAGTTAATTCCATACCATATCATAAGGCATTGCTTTTTTTTTTTTTTTTTTGAGACGGAGTTTCGCTCTTGTTACCCAGGCTTGAGTGCAATGGCGCGATCTCGGCTCACCGCAACCTCCGCCTCCTGGGTTCAGGCAGTTCTCCTGCCTCAGCCTCCTGAGTAGCTGGGATTACAGGCACGCACCACCATGCCCAGCTAATTTTTTTTGTATTTTTAGTAGAGACGGGGTTTCACCATGTTGACCAGGATGGTCTCGATCTCTTGACCTCGTGATCCACCCGCCTCGGCCTCCCAAAGTGCTGGGATTACAGGCTTGAGCCACCGCGCCCGGCTTGCTTTTTTTTTAAATCAGTGATCAGCTCTAAAAAAAAATATGAGTTCTGTTTATTACTTGAAGAATGATAGTTACTTTCCCTCAGTTTATAAAGTGGTCCAGGTATACCTCACTTAGCTGGCATTCAGCAGCCCGGCACCTTCCACTATTTGTAGCAGCAGGACGCCCTGTGCATCACTGAAAATGTCCCAGAACAGTCACAAAAGCAAAGATGGCAGAAAACACAGTGTGGTTGGATTGATGGCTTCAGGAAAGGAATGCTTCCATTGGCTGCGGAAGCCAGTGCCCCTTGGTGCCTTTCACATGAGGAGAATCATGCAAGAAATGGTGGAAAAAGAAGAAAGACAAGAACAGAAAAGGGAAAAGAAAAAAATGGAGAAAAGAGTACAAACCAGAAAAAGCAGTGTTGAAGGTTAGTTACCCAACCCAGTGATGTGACAATGACAGAGAGCTGTGAATTGGTTAGAAGAGAGAACAAATAGCGATCTGGGGCAGTTGTTCCCAAACTCACACTGATCATTGACATGTTGGTTAGAATGCACACTCTGATTCACTAGGTCTCGGTTGGGGCCTGGGGATCTGCAATTTAGCAAATGCCCAGGTGACAGTGATGATGCTGCCAGAGCTTGGATCACACTTGAATTAGCAGGGGTCTAGGGTGTTTTTGTTCGTGGTTTTTGGTTTTATTGTTGTTTTGTGTATGGGTATGGTTATTGTTAAGCACCAGCAGTAATGGCTATGTTTATTTCAGGATGTGACACATTGAAGACTTACCTAGTGAGTGATCTCTCTTTTATATAGGTTTGTGCTAAAAATTTGAAAGACAAAACGTGTATTGTTTCCAGAATATGTTCTAAAGCTTGATTTCTTGAAGCAACACATATTTCACTTAAAAGGTAGAGTATGTGTAGGTTGTATAGCAGTGAGGCCACCAAGGGAGTAGTAGCCTTTTCCCAAGGATTATTCTGAAAAGTTCCCTTTTGCCATCACTGCCCTCTACCCCTTTGTGATACGTATCATCTGATGTCATTGTGCTTGTTGCAGTGACATGCATAACTGTTTTGTGGAGCAGTTGGAATGGAGTTCTGTCCACTGTAACTGGGATTGTCCATTGGGAAGACCCTGTGGCCAACACGTTCACCAGATCACAAGGATTCATGAAATTGTAGCGTTTTGCTTTTAGCTATGGATACCATTAACATGATCCTTAAGTACTTTGTAATGCTATTCTTTCTCATCCTGTAGTCAGTTTGTATAGATTAGTATAGCGTAATAATCTTAATGTAGGTCCCATTCTCCTTACTCTTTTCTTCTGAAGTATCTTGGCTATTCTTGGCCCTTTACTCTGTAGATTTTAGATTCAATTTAGTAGTTCTATGTGTGAGGGAGCACCATCTGGGATTTCAAAGAGCATTTCACAGAATATGTAGATACATTTGGGGAAGAATTGCCATCCTAATGATATTAATGTAGCTTAAGAAAAGTGGTTATCCTGGCCAGGTATGGTAGCTAAGCCCTGTAACATCTGCACTTTGGGAGGCCGAGACAGGATTGCTTGCAGTCAGGAGTTCAAGACCACCCAGAGCAATGTCGCAAGACTGTGTACACACACACGCACTCTCACACATGCATACCTGTAGTCCCAGCTACTTGGGAGGCTGGGATGGGTGGATCACTTGAGCCCAGGAATTGGAGGCTGCAGTGAGTTTATGCCACATGACACCCCAGCCTGGGTGACAGAGCAAGATGCTAGTTCAAAAAAAAAAAAAAAAAAAAAAAAAAAGGTTATTCTTATGGGAAAAGAGTGAAAGTAGATCCTTACACACCAGAGGCAACAGTCAATTCCAAATAGATTAAAGGCTTAAATGTCAAAAGTTAAGCTTTAAAATTTTTAGATAGTATTTTGATTTATTAATGGGTAAATATTTTTCCAACCTTGAGTTAAGGAAGGATTTCTTTTTTTTTTTTTTTGAGACGGAGTTTCACTCTTGTTACCCAGGCTGGAGTGCAATGGCGCGATCTTGGCTCACCGCAGCCTCCGCCTCCTGGGTTCAGGCAATTCTCCTGCCTCAGCCTCCTTAGTAGCTGGGATTACAGGCACGCGCCACCATGCCCAGCTAATGTTTTGTATTTTTAGTAGAGACGGGGTTTCACCATGTTGACCAGGATGGTCTCGATCTCTGACCTCGTGATCCACCCGCCTCGGCCTCCCAAAGTGCTGGGATTACAGGCTTGAGCCACCGCGCCCGGCGGAAGGATTTCTTATAACACAAAAAGCACTGTCAGAGGAAAGATTGTAGAAATTGGCTTTATTGAAATTAAGACTATATTTTTGTTAAAAGATGCCTTTGAAAAAGTGAGAAGACATTACAAACGAGGGAGAACATATTTCCAACAAATATGACCAGCAGGAGATTTAGTATCAAGAATATCTAAAGAACATTAATGTGAAAAGGACAGATAGCCCTGTGGAAAGCTGGGTGAGACATGAAAAGGGCATTTCATAGGAGTGGATAAACAAAGATATGGAGATACCTTAATATAAAGGTCCATAAACATTCAAAGAGATGTTCTACTGATAAGTGATTAGGGAAATGCAAATCAGGACCACAATGAGATGCCATTTTATTTTATGTCCATTGTAGTGACATAAATGAAGAAATCTGATCATTTTGGAGAGGATGTGGATCTACATGATCTCATATATTGCTGTTGAGAATATCAATTTACCAGACCCTCTGGAAAGTACTTTGGCATTGTCACGTGAGATCGAACATTTAAGCCGGGTATGGTGGTTCACGCCTGTAATCCCAACACTTTGGGAGGCTGAGGCAGGTAGATCACCTGAGATCAGGAGTTTGAGACCAGCCTAGCCAACATGGTGAAACCCTGTCTCTACTAAAAATACAGAAAACTAGCTGGGTGTGGTGGCGGGTACCCCTGTAATCCCAGCTTCTTTTTTTTTTTTTGGGGACGGAGTTTCGCTCTTGTTACCCAGGCTGGAGTGCAATGGCGCGATCTTGGCTCACCGCAACCTCCGCCTCCCGGGTTCAGGCAATTCTCCTGCCTCAGCCTCCTGAGTAGCTGGGATTACAGGCACGCGCCACCATGCCCAGCTAGTTTTTTGTATTTTTAGTAGAGACGGGGTTTCACCGTGTTGACCAG
>NW_022436957.1:12565127-12568512 GCF_009761245.1 Sapajus apella
AGGCAATTCTCATGCCTCAGCCTCCTGAGTAGCTGGGATTACAGGCACGCGCCACCATGCCCAGCTAGTTTTTTGTATTTTTAGTAGAGACGGGGTTTCACCGTGTTGACCAGGATGGTCTCGATCTCTTGACCTCGTGATCCACCCGCCTCGGCCTCCCAAAGTGCTGGGATTACAGGCTTGAGCCACCACGCCCGGCAATCCCAGCTTCTTGGGAGGCTTAGACAGGAGAATCACTTGAACCCAGGAGGCAGAGGTTACAGTGAGCCGAGATCACATCACTGCACTCCAGCCTGGGCAATAAGAGCAAAACTCTGTCTCAAAAAAAAAAAAAAAAAAGAAATTGAACATTTAGAAATCGTTGCCAAGCAACCTCATTTCTGAGGTTTGCACAGAAGAGAAATTCCTGACACGTGTATACCAGGAAACACATATGAGAGTGTTCATACCACTGTGAGTAATAACAAAACCTGGAAACAGCCCAGATGCCCATTTATACAAGAGGATGGATTAATAAAGAGTTTTTTCTGTGTGTGTGGTATGTTTTTATTTTTTATCTATCTGTCTGTTTGGTTTTTTGAGACAGGGTCTCACTCTACCACCCAGGCTGGAATGTGATCATGGCTCACTGTTTATTTTTTAGAGACAAGTCTCACTTTGTGTGGTATGTGTGTGTGTGTGTGCTATGTTTTTAAAAAGTGGAATATTATACAGCCTGTGGGCCAAATCCAGCCAAAGTCTGTTTTTATACTGCCTACAAGCTAAGAATGGTTTTACATTTTTAAGATGATGTTTAAAAATAAGAACACATGACAGAGACCATATGTGGCCTGCAGTGCCTAAAATATTTACTTGCTGGCCCTTTACAGAAAAAATCTGCCAAGCCCTGATCTGCAGCTATACACCAACAATGTGGATGAGTCCTAGCAATATAATTGAGTTGTGCTGTCCAAGACGGTAGCCATCAGCCACATGTGGTTTATTAAATTAGTATAAGTTAAAGAAAATGAAAAATTCCTCAGTTGCACTAGCTACAATAAAGTCAAAACAACTAAAACCAAAAGGATTTTTTTTTTTGTTCGAGAACTACACACTGATGAAATGAAATAGTATAGAAAGGAAAGTGAAGGAATAATGAACACAGGATTCAGGATTGCACTAACCTGGGGTCAGGGAAGGCAGGGAGCTCCACACCCTAGTGAAATTATAGTCATTGTGTGCAGAACCTGCAGCCTCTTTAACTGAGCGGCTGCCCGTAGTTCATAGTAATTTTGCTTCAGAAAATTATACAAAAACAATGATTTTTTTTCTGCAAGAATTTCAGTAAAGGTGTTTTTAATATCTGTAAGTGTATTGCCTGTAAGGATACATGGTATGTTTTGGTAGGCCACAAGATGTCACTCTTGCTCTTCAAATTGTGACTCAGCATCATTTTCTTCTTTGGTAAAAGCTTTATTAAAAGGTCAGTAAGGCTGCCATCTTATCTGTTCATGTTGCTTTAACCTTGAAACAGACTAATTTACTTCATACCTAAAATTGCAGCAATTCTTCTCACAAAGAACCTTGGATGCTGTTTACTGAGTTTTAGATTCTGATGAGTGTTTCAGTACAGTAGCCTGTGGGTGTAAAACTTGATGGTATTGATTCCTAAAACATCATTTAAAAAAAAACAAAACCCGGCTGGTCATGGTGGCTTATGCTTGTAATCCCAGCACTTTGGGAGGCTGAGGCTGGCGGATCAATTGAGGTCATGGGTTTGAGACCAGCCTGGCCAACAGGGTGAAACCCTGTCTCTACTAAAAATACAAAAATTAGCTGAGCATGGTGGCAGGTGCCTGTAGTCCTAGCTATTCAGGAGGCTGGGGCAGGAGAATTGCTTGAACTCAGGAGGCAGAGGCTGCAGTGAGCAGAGATTGTGTCACTGCACTCCAGCCTGGACAACAGAATAAGACTCCCACTTAAAATAAATAAATAATAATAATTAAAAAAAAAAAAACCCAAAGCATAATAAATTGATTTTTTTTTTTTTTTTTTTTGAAGACGGAGTTTTGCTGTTGTTGCCCAGACTGGAGTGCAATGGCACGATCTCGGCTCACCGCAACCTCTGCCTCCTGGGTTCAGGCAATTCTCCTGCCTCAGCCTCCCGAGTTGCTGGGACTACAGGCACGCACCATCATGCCCAGCTAATTTTTGTATTTTTAGCAGAGACGAGGTTTCACCTTGTTGACCAGGATGGTCTCGATCTCTTGACCTCGTGATCCACCCGCCTCGGCCTCCCAAAGTGCTGGGATTATAGGCGTGAGCCACCGTGCCCAGCCAATAAATTGATTTTTTTAAATATTTGGATTTCAATATGTTTTTTAACAGGTAGGAAATGATCTAGACGGACATTCACCCAGCAAACAGCAATTCAGGACATGCCTGGCTTTAGAACTGAGTCACTTCTGGCCTTCAGCATTGGAGTGGGTTTCAGCCAGAACTAAGGCTGTTTATTTTCCAAAAGGTTAAGGCTAGAATGCGTAGGCAGTGTTCCCAGTGGGCCCCAGGAAGATTCTGGGGCAAGAGGTATCCAGTTGAAGGGCATCATCCTTCAAAAAGCACAGGATTGTAGCTAGAAATTGGAGAGCCCATGTTGCCTCTTCAAATTGTGACTCAGCGTCATTTCCTTCTTCGGTAAAAGCTTTATTGAAAGATCAGTAAGGCTGCCGTCTTATCTGTTCATGTTGCTTTAACCTTGAAACAGACTAATTTGCTTCATACCTAAAATTGCAGCAATTCTTCTCACAAAGAATCTTGGATGCTGTTTACTGAGTTTTAGATTCTGATGAGTGTTTGGAGTGTTTGGGTTGAAAGCAGGAAGAAGGCCAGGTGGCTGACGCCTCTAATACCAGCACTTTGGGAGGCTAAGGCAGGAGGATCATTTGAGGCCAGGAGTTCGAGACCAGCCTGGCCAAGATAGTGAAACCCCGTCTGTACTAAAAATACAGAATTAGCCATGCGTGGTGGCGGGCATCTGTGATCCCAGGTACTCGGGAGGCTGAGACAGGAGAATTGCTTGAGCCTGGGAGGCAGAGGTTGCAGTGAGCCAAGATCGCACCACTGCATTCCAGCCTCAGCAACAAAGCAAGACTGTCTCAAAAAAAAAAAAAAAAAAAAAAAGAAAGAAAGAAAGAAAAAAGAAAGCAGGAAGAAGATATGTAACCAGTGTCTGAAGTCAGGAAGTTGGCAAAATCCAGGACCCCAGGGGATAGCAAACCAATACGGAAGTCAAGAAAGCCAGTGATTCAGGCAGCTGGGTTCATATCCCACCTCACCCCATACTGATTATCTGTACTAATTAAAGAATGTTGGGCAACTTTTTTTTTTTTTTTTTTTTTTTTTTTTT